>NW_027637102.1:810221-820221 GCF_951216825.1 Electrona antarctica | reverse complement strand
TGTTTCACCGTACTGCTTCCTGTTTCACCCTACTGCTTCCTGTTTCACCGTACTGCTTCCTGTTTCACCCTACTGCTTCCTGTTTCACCGTACTGCTTCCTGTTTCACCCTACTGCTTCCTGTTTCACCGTACTGCTTCCTGTTTCACCCTACTGCTTCCTGTTTCACCGTACTGCTTCCTGTTTCACCATACTACTTCCTACTTCCTGTTTCACCATACTACTTCCTACTTCCTGTTTCACCCTACTGCACTGACGCCACTTCTGTTCTCCTGTCTGATTGGACATTATATTGTCCAATCAGAAAAGGGACAGTGGGCGCTACAGAAAAAAGGTTACAAAAAACGTGGTTCACTTTATCTGGCATGAAACAGTGCCTATTCAGCAACCACACTAATTATAATATTATATATATTATTATAATTTATTCATTATAATTTATTTATATATTTATATAAATATATTTATTGTTTCTACTCTGTTATCTCTCAGGAATGCATTACTGTTCACTGATCCTTGTTCTGCGCGCGTGCGTGCGTGCGTGCGTGCGTGCGTGCGTGCGTGCGTGCGTGCAGCCCCAGGCACGCAGGCCTGTAGGAATGTGTCAGCCAGGTGATGAATTGAGCGCAGCACATCGGAGCCCTGTGGGTGAGCTCCGCTGTGAGGCCTCCTGCACCACAGGGCCCATTTGCCCCCCCCCCCCCCCGCAGGCCCGTGGAGCTGCACCGTGAGGCTCGAGGCTCCGGGTTCAAATGTTCATGTTCAACACGCTTGAGTTTCCATGATGATACGTGATGACATCACGGCCTCCACCTCCTGGTCAGTACTGGACAGTAAAGTACTTTTACTGGAGTAGTTCTACCGCGGTGGTTCCCAAAGGACCCCAAAAAGGACACCGGCCTGCGGACCCCCCGTTTGGAAATACATTGGGTACACTTACTGTACTTACTGTACCTACTGTACCTACACTTACTGTACCTACACTTACTGTACTTACTGTACCTACACTTACTGTACCTACACTTACTGTACTTACTGTACCTACACTTACTCAGCAGGGCTCCGGCCGAGAGCTGTTCATAAATACATTGGGTACACTCGGCAGGGCTCCGGCCGAGAGCTGTTCATACCGAGGCAGGGATATGAAATACATTGGGTACACTCAGCAGGGCTCCAGCCGAGAGCTGTTCATACCGAGGTTCATACACTCAGCAGGGCTCCGGCCGAGAGCTGTTCATACCGAGGCAGGGATATGAAATACATTGGGTACACTCAGCAGGGCTCCGGCCGAGAGCTGTTCATACCGAGGCAGGGATACATTGGGTACACTCAGCAGGGCTCCGGCCGAGAGCTGTTCATACCGAGGCAGGGATACATTGGGTACACTCAGCAGGGCTCCGGCCGAGAGCTGTTCATACCGAGGCAGGGATATGAAATACATTGGGTACACTCAGCAGGGCTCCGGCCGAGAGCTGTTCATACCGAGGCAGGGATACATTGGGTACACTCAGCAGGGCTCCGGCCGAGAGCTGTTCATACCGAGGCAGGGATACATTGGGTACACTCAGCAGGGCTCCGGCCGAGAGCTGTTCATACCGAGGCAGGGATATGAAATACATTGGGTACACTCAGCAGGGCTCCGGCCGAGAGCTGTTCATACCGAGGCAGGGATATGAAATACATTGGGTACACTCAGCAGGGCTCCGGCCGAGAGCTGTTCATACCGAGGCAGGGATATGAAATACATTGGGTACACTCAGCAGGGCTCCGGCCGAGAGCTGTTCATACCGAGGCAGGGATATGAAATACATTGGGTACACTCAGCAGGGCTCCGGCCGAGAGCTGTTCATACCGAGGCAGGGATATGAAATACATTGGGTACACTCAGCAGGGCTCCGGCCGAGAGCTGTTCATTGGGTACACTCAGCAGGGCTCCGGCCGAGAGCTGTTCGTACCGAGGCAGGGATATGCAAAACACCAGGGTTGTTTTGATGAGCCAAAGGTGATTGTATGGCCTGCCTGCTCGTTGTTCCAGATCAAAGGTGATTGTATGGCCTGCCTGCTCGTTGTTCCAGATCAAAGGTGATTGTATGCCTGCCTGCTCGTTGTTCCAGATCAAAAGGACAGGCTGGTAGTGCAGGACAAATTGGTCCAGAGTTAATCAACGAGCGCTTCCAAACTCCAATACTCCAATACTACAAAATCACACCCGTGTGAACTGAGTGGTGCAAATCCCCCCCCCCCCCCCCCCTCTCTCTCTCTCATTAGCAGGCAACAGTGCAGCACTATCTCTCTCTCTCTGTTTCTGGCACAACAGCGCCACTTTTTGTACTCATTGGTACTGGTGCTCATTAACGTCACACACAAACACACAAACACACACACATAGTCACATAGGTGAACACATAGGTTAACACGGACATTGCTGTTCGTTGGAGTGGTTGCACCACTCAAAAATCACCTGCAAGGAATGTCTTGACATAAAGTAGCTCATAACATGTCTACCGTGGACTTTTATGAAACAAACACTTTGCAGATAGAAAGAGCATCATTCAAGCTTTTCGTACAGCTGCAATTTTAGTGAGTTTGACATAATTAATTACAATTCGAGTCTGTTTAGATGTATGGGCGGTCATTGGCAAATTGCGGCTAGTTTCCACCCTGCCATTAACTTGTGGAAAGATGACCGCCGTGTGCATTATGATCTATTGAGTATTCAAACATGAGTATTCTGAACATTTTGAGCATCTCAGGAAATCTGTCGCACAAACAGTTTAGAAGATAGAGCCATGTTTGAAGTAGCTGTCTGGTGTGGTCATTTAGTAGCTGTCTGGTGTGGTCATTTAGTAGCTGTCTGGTGTGGTCATTTAGTAGCTGTCTGGTGTGGTCATTTAGTAGCTGTCTGGTGTGGTCATTTAGTAGCTGTCTGGTGTGGTCATTTAGTAGCTGTCTGGTGTGGTCATTTAGTAGCTGTCTGGTGTGGTCATTTCCGGGTATTTCGCCCGGATAGAGAATTTTTCACAGTTCCCACGTTGTTCTGTCCTGGAGTACACTGCATGATGGTCTCTCTCTCTCTCTCTCTCTCTCTCTCTCTCTCTCTCTCTCAATTCAACAGGCTTTATTGGCATGGCATTTTAAGTGTTGCCAAAGCACAATCACAGATATGACAAACAACAACATAACAACATAATATCAATGACATGATATGCAGAAAATAAAACAATTTCGTCAACAAATAAAAACTAGACTAAAATGTTAGGAAGGGACTATAGTGGACAAGAGATCCAGTATAAGACATTTCACAATTGGTTGCAATGCTGAAAATAGCCGATCTACAAGCTCACAACGCGTCGCAGTGCGACACGTTGTGAGCTTGTAGATCAGCTATTTTCAGCCAGCGTAAAATCAGGCATCAAGGCCCACCAAAATACATTTTAGTCGACAAAAATCAACCGTAGATTTAGTCGACTAAATTTTCATGACATTTAGTGGACTAAAACTAGACTAACACTAAAACATTCCAGGGGACTAAAATGTGACTAAAACTAAATGAAAACTATTAAAAGACTATGACTAAAACTAAATGAAAACTATTGTTGTCGAACCACACTGGTCGGTAGAGCCATGTCGAACCACACTGGTCGGTAGAGCCATGTCGAACCACACTGGTCGGTAGAGCCATGTCGAACCACACTGGTCGGTAGAGCCATGTCGAACCACACTGGTCGGTAGAGCCATGTCGAACCACACTGGTCGGTAGAGCCATGTCGAACCACACTGGTCGGTAGAGCCATGTCGAACCACACTGGTCGGTAGAGCCATGTCGAACCACACTGGTCGGTAGAGCCATGTCGAACCACTCTGGTCGGTAGAGCCATGTCGAACCACACTGGTCGGTAGAGCCATGTCGAACCACACTGGTCGGTAGAGCCGACTGGTCTTGGCTCCTCCTCCTCCGTAACTCATTCCTGACAAGGTGAAGTTCTTATGACATCACTGTGACATCATCATTGACACACAGTCAAACCCTGGTGATGACAGTAACGCACTATGACCTATTACTGTGACAGAAGCGTCTGCAAAAGGGGGATGTATGCATCACCCCCAAAACGCTGCAGTGACACAAGGATGTGTCAAATACAGAGCTACAGCCTTGGACCTGGCAACCTTTGTTCTGACCTGGCAACCCTCTGCTTTAACCTGACAACAACAGTTTGACAAACAATGGACATAAATACAGTGAATGAACAGCCACGAGTGAGGGATGACCCGCACCGATCTGGCAACCGTCGTTCACCTCCGTGAACCTGGCAGCCCCACATGTTGACATATAGATCATCAATTCCTCTCCTCTCCTCTCCTCTCCTCTCCTCTCCTCTCCTCTCCTCTCCTCTCCTCTCCTCTCCTCTCCAATGGAGAGTATTGCAAGTCTAGATTCATCCCATTATAATTGCGGCTGTGACATGTCCGTAAAAATGTTTTGTTGCAAGGAGTTGCATTGGTGTGACGTGTCCTTAAAACTGTTTTGTTGCGAGGAGTTGCATTGGTGTGACATGACCTTAAAACTGTTTTGTTGCGAGGAGTTGCATTGGTGTGAAATGTCCGTAAAAATGTTTTGTTGCGAGGAGTTGCATTGGTGTGACATGACCTTAAAACTGTTTTGTTGCAAGGAGTTGCATTGGTGTGACATGTCCGTAAAAATGTTTTGTTGCGAGGAGTTGCATTGGTGTGACATGTCCTTAAAACTGTTTTGTTGCAAGGAGTTGCATTGGTTTGACATGTCCTTAAAACTGTTTTGTTGCAAGGAGTTGCATTGGTGTGACACGTCCTTAAAACTGTTTTGTTGCAAGGAGTTGCATTGGTGTGACATGTCCGTAAAAATGTTTTGTTGCGAGGAGTTGCATTGGTGTGACATGACCTTAAAACTGTTTTGTTGCGAGGAGTTGCATTGGTGTGACATGTCCTTAAAACTGTTTTGTTGCGAGGAGTTGCATTGGTGTGACATGTCCTTAAAACTGTTTTGTTGCAAGGAGTTGCATTGGTGTGACATGTCCTTAAAACTGTTTTGTTGCAAGGAGTTGCATTGGTTTGACATGTCCTTAAAACTGTTTTGTTGCAATGAGTTGCATTGGTGTGACATGTCCTTAAAACTGTTTTGTTGCAAGGAGTTGCATTGGTGTGACATGACCTTAAAACTGTTTTGTTGCGAGGAGTTGCATTGGTGTGACATGTCCTTAAAACTGTTTTGTTGCGAGGAGTTGCATTGGTGTGACATGTCCTTAAAACTGTTTTGTTGCAAGGAGTTGCATTGGTGTGACATGTCCTTAAAACTGTTTTGTTGCAAGGAGTTGCATTGGTTTGACATGTCCTTAAAACTGTTTTGTTGCAATGAGTTGCATTGGTGTGACATGTCCTTAAAACTGTTTTGTTGCAAGGAGTTGCATTGGTTTGACATGTCCTTAAAACTGTTTTGTTGCAAGGAGTTGCATTGGTGTGACACGTCCTTAAAACTGTTTTGTTGCAAGGAGTTGCATTGGTGTGACATGTCCTTAAAACTGTTTTGTTGCAAGGAGTTGCATTGCTGTGACGTGTCCTTAAAACTGTTTTGTTGCGAGGAGTTGCATTGGTGTGACATGTCCTTAAAACTGTTTTGTTGCAAGGAGTTGCATTGCTGTGACGTGTCCTTAAAACTGTTTTGTTGCGAGGAGTTGCATTGGTGTGACATGTCCTTAAAACTGTTTTGTTGCAAGGAGTTGCATTGGTTTGACAGTCTGAAGACCCACCTTTTCAGACTCCATCATGGCCCATAGCACTTATCCTACCCCCTTAGATAGCACTTTATAGACTTAGATAGCATTTGAAACAGACTTATAGCATGTCATGTAGACAGCACAATAATTGCATTGTATATAGTCATAGCACATCATAGTACATATGTATAGCATAGTATAGTATATATGTATAGTTAATATGTATAGTGTCATTATATCTAAGATATGTTCTAGTTACGTTCTTAGCTTAAGCATGTTTCTTGATAAATGCATTTTATATATGTGATGTATTCCCATACTTTTGTTCCTGCCTAATGTAAGTCGCTCTGGATTAAGAGCGTCTGCTAAATGCCTAAATTGTAAATGTCCTTAAAACTGTTTTGTTGCAAGGAGTTGCATTGCTGTGACGTGTCCTTAAAACTGTTTTGTTGCGAGGAGTTGCATTGGTGTGACATGTCCTTAAAACTGTTTTGTTGCAAGGAGTTGCATTGGTGTGACATGTCCTTAAAACTGTTTTGTTGCAAGGAGTTGCATTGCTGTGACGTGTCCTTAAAACTGTTTTGTTGCGAGGAGTTGCATTGGTGTGACATGTCCTTAAAACTGTTTTGTTGCGAGGAGTTGCATTGGTGTGACATGTCCTTAAAACTGTTTTGTTGCGAGGAGTTGCATTGGTGCGGTCTGGGCTCTATAGCCTATCTACTTGTATGTTTGTCTGTATCTGGCCTGCAGTGCTGCCTCTGACGACTGCATGTCCCTCACAGGATCAATACATCTGTGTTTATCTATCAGGTGATTATTCTGTGATTACAGACTGATAACCTGACCTTTAAACCACACAATCTGATTGCTAAGTCACTGTGTGTGTGTGTGTGTGTGTGTGTGTGTGTGTGTGTGTGTGTGTGTGTGTGTGTGTGTGTGTGTGTGTGTGTGTGTGTGTGTGTGTGTGTGTGTGTGTGTGTGTGTGTGTGTGTGTGTGTGTGTGTGTGTGTGTGTGTGTGTGTGTGTGTGTGTCTCAACGTTGATGGATGTGCCCTTGGTTTCGCCCCAGCATTCAGAATAGCTGATGCACTTTGGCCCTGGCTCTCACACACACACACACACAGCAGGACCAGTATATGCCTGATGTGTTGACTAGAGATAAACAAGCGATTGTGCCAGGCGCTTTCAGCACTCTGTGTGCGTGTGCGTGTGCGTGTGCGTGTGTGTGTGTGTGTGTGTGTGTGTGTGTGTGTGTGTGTGTGTGTGTGTGTGTGTGTGTGTGTGTGTGTGTGTGTGTGTGTGTGTGTGTGTGTGTGTGCGTGCACGTGTATTGGGGTCATGCATAAGTTCAGACAAATATCATGTGGAAGATGAGACAATGGTAAAGGAAAAAAAGGGAAAGAAAAATAAATCTTTTCAGGTCAGGATACCAACTTCATCCAATCAGGAGTCAGGATACCAACTTCATCCAATCAGGAGTCAGGATACCAACTTCATCCAATCAGGGGGAAGAATAAAATAGTAATCAATGTAACATTTAAGCTGAAATAGGCTTTGATTGATGCCCTCTCCTGATTGGATGAAATTGGTATCCTGTCCAGGAATTGTATTTATAAGCGTGTATGATTTCCTTTTATTTTTATTTTTATTTTATTTTTATTTTTTGCATAGAAGTATCTCTGTATGTTCTGCTGAATTTAAATTGGAGGACCCTGATGGAAACAAACCCTGATGGAAACAAACCCTGATGGAAACAACCCCTGATGGAAACAAACCCTGATGGAAACAAACCCTGATGGAAACAACCCCTGATGGAAACAACCCCTGATGGAAACAACCCCTGATGGAAACAACCCCTGATGGAAACAACCCCTGATGGAAACAACCCCTGATGGAAACAACCCCTGATGGAAACAACCCCTGATGGAAACAAACCCTGATGGAAACAAACCCTGATGGAAACAAACCCTGATGGAAACAAACCCTGATGGAAACAAACCCTGATGGAAACAAACCCTGATGGAAACAAACCCTGATGGAAACAAACCCTGATGGAAACAAACCCTGATGGAAACAAACCCTGATGGAAACAAACCAAACCCTGATGGAAACAAACCCTGATGGAAACAAACCAAACCCTGATGGAAACAAACCCTGATGGAAACAAACCAAACCCTGATGGAAACAAACCCTGATGGAAACAAACCCTGATGGAAACAAACCAAACCCTGATGGAAACCAAACCCTGATGGAAACAAACCAAACCCTGATGGAAACAAACCCTGATGGAAACAAACCAAACCCTGATGGAAACCAAACCCTGATGGAAACAAACCCTGATGGAAACAAACCAAACCCTGATGGAAACAACCCCTGATGGAAACAACCCCTGATGGAAACAAACCCTGATGGAAACAAACCCTGATGGAAACAAACCCTGATGGAAACAAACCCTGATGGAAACAAACCCTGATGGAAACAAACCCCTCAGTAGCAATTTTGTATTGACCTGTACTTCCGTTGAACTGTACTGTCAATCAATCAATCAATCAATCAATCAATCTTTACAAGGTCTTGAAAGTAGGGATTGAGCTCAAAACCCAATACCCGAAATAACCCGATAAGCTTATTGAGTACCCGGTATCAATAAGCTTTGGGCTTATCGAGTACCCGGTATCATTTCATTTAATTTCATTTATTTATTTATTTCGAACATATTCAAACATAAATGAACAGGCAAAGGAAATAAAGGAAGAACTAGATTTAAAATAATAATAAAACAAGAAATAAAACAAGGGATATCTAATATCCTTATAGTTTATGTTCGAAAAAGGGATCGGGTCCTACCCCTTCTATCAATAAGCTTTGGGCTTATCAAGTGCCCGGTATCAATAAGCTTTGGGCTTATCGAGTACCCGGTATCAAGCTTTGTGCTTATCGAGTACCCGGTATCAAGCTTTGTGCTTATCGAGTACCCGGTATCAAGCTTTGTGCTTATTGAGTACCCGGTATCAATAATTATTGAGTACCCGGCATCAATAAGCTTTGGGCTTATTGAGTACCCGGTATCAATAAGCTTTGGGCTTATCGAGTACGAAGTACCCGTTATCAATAAGCTTTGGGCTTATCGAGTACGAAGTACCCGGTATCAATAAGCTTTGGGCTTATCGAGTACGAAGTACCCGTTATCAATAAGCTTTGGGCTTATCGAGTACGAAGTACCCGTTATCAATAAGCTTTGGGCTTATCGAGTACGAAGTACCCGGTATCAATAAGCTTTGGGCTTATCGAGTACGAAGTACCCGTTATCAATAAGCTTTGGGCTCATTGAGTCTGTTATCCCATGTTTAAACAACCAAGACGGCGGCTAAAAACCCATTTCTATGACCTTGCTTTTAACTGATTCTAACTGATTCTGTTGTAACCTTATCTTAAATTTACTTTTCATTTCAACGAATTCTACTGACCAGATTTGAAGCTATATACTTTTGTTTTATACCCTTTTATTATTATTAAGACAAGAAATAAATCTAATCAAAAGTAATAAAGTTAATTTGCCTTCCGTCTGTTAGAAAGGTTCTGTATTTGAAGGCCCGTAAAATATACTGGTTCTGTTCAGAATATACTGGTTCTGTTCAGAATATACTGGTTCTGTTCAGAATATACTGGTTCTGTTCAGAATATACTGGTTCTGTTCAGAATATACTGGTTCTGTTCAGAATATACTGGTTCTGTTCAGAATATACTGGTTCTGTTCAGAATACCGTCTTTATAAAATATACTGGTTCTGTTCAGAATATACTGGTTCTGTTCAGAATATACTGGTTCTGTTCAGAATATACTGGTTCTGTTCAGAATACCGTCTTTATAAAATATACTGGTTCTGTTCAGAATATACTGGTTCTGTTCAGAATATACTGGTTCTGTTCAGAATATACTGGTTCTGTTCAGAATATACTGGTTCTGTTCAGAATATACTGGTTCTGTTCAGAATATACTGGTTCTGTTCAGAATATACTGGTTCTGTTCAGAAGACCGTCTTTATAAAATATACTGGTTCTGTTCAGAAGACCGTCTTTATAAAATATACTGGTTCTGTTCAGAATACCGTCTTTATAAAATATACTGGTTCTGTTCAGAATACCGTCTTTATAAAATATACTGGTTCTGTTCAGAAGACCGTCTTTATAAAATATACTGGTTCTGTTCAGAATACCGTCTTTATAAAATATACTGGTTCTGTTCAGAATA
>NW_027637102.1:787721-802721 GCF_951216825.1 Electrona antarctica | reverse complement strand
ATCTGATGACATTTAGCCTCTCAGACCCATTTGAGCCACGGACCACCATCTGATGACATTTAGCCTCTCAGACCCATTTGAGCCACGGACCACCATCTGATGACATTTAGCCTCTCAGACCCATTTGAGCCATGGACCACCATCTGATGACATTTAGCCTCTCAGACCCATTTGAGCCACGGACCACCGTTTGATGACATTTAGCCTCTCAGACCCATCTGAGCCGCACGGAACCACCATTTGATGACATTTAGCCTCTCAGACCCATTTGAGCCACGGACCACCATTTGATGACATTTAGCCTCTCAGACCCATTTGAGCCACGGACCACCATTTGATGACATTTAGCCTCTCAGACCCATTTGAGCCACGGAACCACCATTTGATGACATTTAGCCTCTCAGACCCATTTGAGCCACGGACCACCATTTGATGACATTTAGCCTCTCAGACCCATTTGAGCCACGGACCACCATTTGATGACATTTAGCCTCTCAGACCCATTTGAGCCACGTACGGACCACCATCTGATGACATTTAGCCTCTCAGACCCATTTGAGCCACGGACCACCATCTGATGACATTTAGCCTCTCAGACCCATTTGAGCCACGGACCACCATCTGATGACATTTAGCCTCTCAGACCCATTTGAGCCACGGACCACCATCTGATGACATTTAGCCTCTCAGACCCATTTGAGCCACGGAACCACCATTTGATGACATTTAGCCTCTCAGACCCATTTGAGCCACGGACCACCATCTGATGACATTTAGCCTCTCAGACCCATTTGAGCCACGGAACCACCATTTGATGACATTTAGCCTCTCAGACCCATTTGAGCCACGGACGGACCACCATCTGATGACATTAGCCTCTCAGACCCATTTGAGCCACGGAACCACCATTTGATGACATTAGCCTCTCAGACCCATTTGAGCCACGGACCACCGTTTGATGACATTTAACCTCTCAGACCAAAGACTTATTTTGTCGAGAATATTTAGTCGTGCATTTTGAGAATATGTTGTTGTCGTTAGATTTTTGTCCACAGTTCCATGCTGTATTGATGTTGGTACCATTAGGAGAGATAACAGGCAAACGTTGATCAATATAACAATTCTTCTAGCATTCTCTAATTGTGTTGACTTCCGGTAAATTATGTAATGCAGATGTTTAACAATAATTCAACTCTTGAGAGTGTGAAACTAAACAATTTTACACTATTTACTACGATGATGAGTTCGTTATCATTTAGCCGGGGACCACCTGGAAGCTCCTCAAGGACCACAGGTGGTCCCCGGACCACTGGTTGAAAACCACTGCTTTATATTTCTTCAATTATAGTTTAACGCATTCCGAACGGGAACCCCTTTTGGTGTTTTAAGCATAATGTTATACTTTAGCTATTGAAAAATAGCAGATCTAGAAGCTCGTATAGCGCGGCACTTGCGAGCTTATAGGTCTGCTATTTTTGAAAAATCGTTAAAATGTGGCCCAAATCTTTTAATATATTCTTTCACAGCAGAGTAACGTTTTTACTCAAATCTTTGCTTCTGGTAGTGGGGTCTCTGGAACAACATATTTTCAAATGGGGGTCGGCAGCCAATTACATATAGTTTCTGGGAATCCTTGACATGAAATAGTTTGAGCACCAACTGACATGGAAACATAAGGTTTTTCTGAAAACCGTCATGATTTAGAAGACATTTTGTAGAATCGAAGGTATAGGTCGAAATGGGTTACACACATGAATTCTGAGGAATTATCAAGTAATATTAACCCCTTTTGGTGTTTCAAGCATTATGTTGTACTTATCTATTGAAAGATAGCAGATCTACAAGCTCATAGCGCGGCACCGAGTGCCGCGCTATGAGCTTGTAGGTCTGCTATTTTTGAAAAATCGTGAAAATGTGCCTCAAATCTTTGAATATATATTATTACAGAGTGAACTTTTTTTTTTTTTTTTAAGATATTTTTTTTGCGGCTTACGCCTTTTATTGTTTTTTTTTGAAGGGACAGACAGTAGGCTGACAGGAAACAGGAGAGAGATGGGGGAAGACATGCAGTAAAGGCCGTGTCGGGCTCGGGAGTCGAACCCGCGGCACACTGCGACTGGATTACCAGTCGGGTGCCCAGACGGTTACGCCACCGCCTGGGCCAGAGTGAACATTTTAACCCAAATCTTTGCTTCTGGGAGGGGGGTTCCTGGAACAACATATTTTCAGATGGGGGTCGGTGGCCAATTACATATCATTTTTGAGGTCCTTGACATGAAATTTTGAGCACCACTGATACAGGAACATGGGTATTTCAGAAAACTGTCATGATTTAGAGGACATTTTGTAGTATCGAACGTATAGGTCTAAATGGGTTAAGTTCTCCTTCACATTAATTCTGAGGAATTATCAAGTAATATTAACCCCTTTTGTTGTTTCAAGCATTATGTTGTACTATAGCTATTGAAAAATAGCAGATCTACAAGCTCATAGCACGGCACCGAGTGCTGCACTATGAGCTTGTAGGTCTGCTATTTTTGAAATATCGTGTAAATGTGGCACAAATCTTTGAATATAAATTATTTCGACGTCAGGCCCATAATCCTTATAAGGTAGTAATAATGAAATAAAATATTTGCTTCTGAGGTCCCTGGAACAACATATTTTCAGATGGGGGTCGGCGGCCAATTACATATCATTTTTGGGGGTCCTTGACATGAAATATTGAGCACCACTGATACAGAAACATATTGAGCACCACTGATACAGAAACATATTGAGCACCACTGATACAGAAACATATTGAGCACCACTGATACAGAAACATATTGAGCACCACTGATACAGAAACATATTGAGCACCACTGATACAGAAACATAAGGTTTTTCAGAAAACTGTCAGGATTTTGAAGAAGACGTCAGGCCTAAATGGGATAGTGTAGAAACATGTCAGATCATAATCCTTATAAGGTATTAATAATGTAGAAACATGTCAGATCATAATCCTTATAAGGTATTAATAATGTAGAAACATGTCAGATCATAATCCTTATAAGGTATTAATAATGTAGAAACACGTCAGATCATAATCCTTATAAGGTATTAATAATGTAGAAACATGTCAGATCATAATCCTTATAAGGTATTAATAATGTAGAAACACGTCAGATCATAATCCTTATAAGGTATTAATAATGTAGAAACACGTCAGATCATAATCCTTATAAGGTATTAATAATGTAGAAACACGTCAGATCATAATCCTTATAAGGTATTAATGTAGAAACATAAAAGGACAGATGAGGACAATATAAATGCATCCGTCATTGACTTCATTATTCAGTGTTTTTTAATTGAGGTAGATTGAAATATAAACAACATTAAGGGGAATTAAACGTCATCTTGATTGAGGATAAAAACAAAAACCAAACAGGAAAACTCAACTAATAAAACTCAGTTGTAAAACAAAAAAACAAAAAGAATATATATAGGACTACACACAAATAAAAACTAATTGTACCGAATCTCCTGATCTCGTCTCCTGAATGACATCATTCTGCCTAAAAAATACATTATTCAATGTCACACACACACACACACACACACACACGCACACATGCGCGCGCATACACACGCGTGCACACACACGTGCACACACACACACACACACGCACACGCTGCGCACACGCACATGCACGTGCACTCGCACACCTCATTTCAGATGTTTTAGACACATTTTAAAGTACAGATGAATACAGTTCATTAATGGGTTTGATTTAAACCATTTGAAGCTAAAAACAGTCCTGTTGTCTGAAGATACATTCTAAAAACAGTCCTGTGTTCTGAAGATACATTCTAAAAACAGTCCTGTTGTCTGAAGATACATTCTAAAAACAGTCCTGTTGTCTGAAGATACATTCTAAAAACAGTCCTGTTGTCTGGAGATACATTCTAAAAACAGTCCTGTTGTCTGAAGATACATTCTAAAAACAGTCCTGTTGTCTGAAGATACATTCTAAAAACAGTCCTGTGTTCTGAAGATACATTCTAAAAACAGTCCTGTTGTCTGAAGATACATTCTAAAAACAGTCCTGTTGTCTGAAGATACATTCTAAAAACAGTCCTGTGTTCTGAAGATACATTCTAAAAACAGTCCTGTTGTCTGAAGATACATTCTAAAAACAGTCCTGTTGTCTGAAGATACATTCTAAAAACAGTCCTGTTGTCTGAAGATACATTCTAAAAACAGTCCTGTTGTCTGGAGATACATTCTAAAAACAGTCCTGTTGTCTGAAGATACATTCTAAAAACAGTCCTGTTGTCTGGAGATACATTCTAAAAACAGTCCTGTTGTCTGAAGATACATTCTAAAAACAGTCCTGTTGTCTGAAGATACATTCTAAAAACAGTCCTGTTGTCTGAAGATACATTCTAAAAACAGTCCTGTTGTCTGAAGATACATTCTAAAAACAGTCCTGTTGTCTGAAGATACATTCTAAAAACAGTCCTGTTGTCTGAAGATACATTCTATAAACAGTCCTGTTGTCTGAAGATACATTCTATAAACAGTCCTGTTGTCTGAAGATACAAAACATAAATGCATGTTGCTATTTACTATATAGTAAAAAATTGAAATAAAAGTAGCAAAAACAACCCCAACAATAGTTCCCTCATGGAACGGTAGTTATTATTACGTAGTTCTGTTTTCTGTTCCCTTGTTAGAAAACTCTAAACTATTCCTGAGTCTACACCATGAGTCCACGCACGCACGCACGCACGCACGCACGCACGCACGCACGCACGCACGCACGCACGCACGCACGCACGCACGCACGCACGCACGCACGCACGCACGCACGCACGCTCGCACGCACGCACGCACGCACGCACGCACGGACGCACGCACGCACGCACTATCTGTCAGGATTCTTTTCTCAACATATTTGACTGTCATTCTGAGGTTTGAAGAGGTCAGAGGTCACTGCTTTCTTTTCCAGGCTGAATGTTTATATATTTTTTTAAAAACACACAAAACAGGATATATCTAATTAATAATTAACAACGGAAAAACATTTCAGCCCAAATATGGTCGACATCAAAGTGTTTAAAAATAGACCCTGTTTTCCTGCATAGTGCAAAACATCACAACACATTCACATTATTTTTGCCGGCAGTATTTTCTTGGTAAAAATATGTTTCCTTGTAAAAAAACGGTATAAAAACACAGGCGTACTTTTTACGTCCAGAGAAGATTTCTTAAGCTAAGAATAAATTGGAAAAAAATGCATCAAACATTCAAAAAATAATACATTTATTATTTGACCCTGTTCTGACATCAGTGTTATTATAAAACCTTATTAAAAATCTATATTTAAAAAAAGAACATTAAAACTGTATAGTGTATAAAACCTTATTACAGTGTATAAAACTAAACCCTATAAAAAGTCGTATTAAAGTTTTTTCAATCGGATACTATAAGAAAAGGCATATTTGATTTAAACGTGAAAACACACTAAGGTGCCTCTTCCGACATCCAAGGCATCATATACTACAGACGAATAACAGTTTAAGTCCAAATGTCATTCTGACCCCTCCACGAAAAGGCCCCCCTTATCCATCATTTATACATTATGGATAATTAGTGTGAACTTAGACTGTTTATAGTCTATAGTACTATTTTATACTCGGCACTACGGGATATAAATTACACCCGATCAAAACCCTGCACAGCCGTTTCATATTCAGTGAGTTTAAATTACACCCGATCAAAACCCTACACAGCCGTTTCATATTCAGTGAGTTTAAATTACACCCGATCAAAACCCTGCACAGCCGTTTCATATTCAGTGAGTTTAAATTCCACCCGATCAAAACCTGCACAGCCGTTTCATATTCAGTGAGTTTAAATTACACCCGATCAAAACCCTTTATATTCACTATTCAGTGAGTTTAAATGACACCTGAGTGAACTTGACCACTAAAACCACAACCGTTTAACCCAAAACAAAATGGCTCCAGTGATTCGACTTATTTGCAGTGTTGTTTTCGTCGACTAAAACTAAGACGAGAAATGTTCGTCGACTTTTTTCACTGACGAAAACTAAATGGAAACTAAATGAAAACTAAGCTATGATGACTAAAACTAAGACTAAATATACTGACAATTTCGTCAACAAATAAAAACTTTTAATTTAATTCATGTATAATTTTGTTTTAATTAAAGGTATATTCAGTGATTTCACTTAATTCAAATATCAGTTCTTTTTTTGTTTTGTTGTGATAATCCTCCCTACTATAGAGTGTGCTGACCAAGGAGTTCCTCCCTGTCCCCAGTTAACCCCTGGGGGTCAAAAAAACGTAGGTTTCGTTTTTGACTAGGTGGCCCAGCCTTCATCCAATCAGGATAGAGAGGGGCCTTCTGCCAATCATGATCGGGCGGGGGCGGGCCTTGGTGTGTGTGCTGTTGGCCTGTCGCGTGTCCCCCCCCCCCCCCACTGTAGTGCGTGTGCATGTGCACATCTTGTTACCGGGGCGGACCGTTTTTTTTCTCCAAATTACCCAAATCACTGAATGCTCCTTTAATGTATAATTTTGGATCAGATTTATTCTGTGCTTGTGTTAGTGTCCTCATGTAGCTCATGGTTCATTCAAGTCATCATTTCACATTAAATTATTATTATTATTATTATTATAAAATAAAGTACAGCATCTTTCGCGGAATCTTTTACCGACGCGTTGAGTATGTGTGACATCATAGTGCGTAAACACACCCAGAGTGGTGATGTCACCCAGCATGCATTGCTTTCCACAGAGCCGTTCTGAAGCCACTTGTTCAGCGAATTCAAATCCACCATCTTGAAATTATACCGACCCCGAAAAGCAGCCGGGAAAACGACTATATGCTATTATTATTGGCTGGAAAGGCAGCGAGAGGCGGGTCTTCACTCGGTATAGAACCCAATCACAAGTCCCGAAAAACAACCATTGGTTTTCATATCAGTCTGTGGGAAGAAGACATTAGCCTATAAGGGGTTGGAAACGTACAGTATGTCTGAAAAGGTTTACTGAGGTCATACAACCAAGCGTTGATTCACATGGAGCTGTTGCCCCCGCGACCCAACTACGGATAAGCGGTTGAAGATGCGGCTGGATGAATTCATGTCCATTTTCGACTCCCAATGGAATGACAGCCTGCCTGGAGGGAGCAGTATACGGGGAATCAGCGCCACCTGGAGGGAGCAGTATACGGGGAATCAGCGCCACCTTCCAGGCCGTTAATGAGAACTGCACCCTGCATCGGGGCTGCATTTCCCAGAGACGACCACTCGGGGGTCAAGGGTCGGCGCTACGTCTCCGAGCGGGGCGAGGCTCCCGGGGACGCGCACGACGCGTCCGACGACTGTTCCGACGAGTTGGTGCAGTCCTCCTGCAGCGCCTCCTCTTCCGCGTCCCGATTGGACCCCGATGAGGAGGAGGAGGAGCCAGCGGCCGTGGCCACAGCGACCCCTCCCCCTCCGGCCCCTCCCCCTCCCTCCTTGTCACGTTTCTTCTGCTTCATGCGGCGGTTCTGGAACCAGATCTTCACCTGCGTCTCGTTGAGCTCCAGCGTGGCGGCGATCTCCACGCGCCGCGCCCGCGTCAGGTACTTACTGAAGTGGAACTCCTTCTCCAGCTCCGTCAGCTGCTTGGTGCTGAAGTTGGTGCGCAGTGCATTCTGGGAGGAGGAGGAGCCGCCCGCCGCCGCCAGCAGGCCGCCGTAGTCTGACGGCTTCACTGATGAGACGGAGAGAGAGACAAAAAATATATGGTTTAATGACGTATACGCAAGCAGAGGACTGTGATCCGCTGGGTGTGTGTGTGTGTGTGTGTGTGTGTGTGTGTGTGTGTGTGTGTGTGTGTGTGTGTGTGTGTGTGTGTCTGTGTGTGTGTGTGTGTGTGTGTGTGTGTGTGTGTGTGTGTGTGTGTGTGTGGGTGTTGTCCACCGGCCAATAAGGGACCACCATTCTTGATGACGTATCTAAGGTACGTTTGGTGGTAAGAATGGTGGTCCCTTATTGGCTGTTGATGGTGACGTAACTAAGGTACGTTCCAAGGTTGGTATAAAGGTCAATAAACGGGTCTAAAGGATTCAGAACAGCAGTTGTAAGACATTAGTTAGTAGCAGTACTTGCGTGCTCTGCTTGTGCACAAGTAGGCCATGAATGGCCTACCTGTGTGCAGAGAGAGCATTTCTAGTTGTCATTTTTTTTGAACTGCTAGACTACAGGCCTGTCAGCCACCGGCCTACTTGGGAACGATGCAAGTTGGGAACCGCTAGTATGCAATACCCGTTGTCATAGCACCCGTGTCTGCCTGTGTCCATATATGGAGATGATCTCCGTATCTGTCTGTCTGTCTGTGTCTGCCTCCCCTCCCCTCCTGGAGCTGTCATGGAGCTGACCTGTTCTGACATTCCATATGTTGATCCTTCCCCATCCATCCTTCTTCTTCGATGTCTCCCTTTTGACTGATACCTGTCCCTAAACTCTAGACGGGCCTGCCCCAAAGTTATTAGTGCAGCCGCCCCCGGCAGCCGGCGGAAACTAGAGTTCTCAACAGGCCAGAAAATTAAGGCCCAGCCCTACCTGGGCCCTAACTGGGCCCTACCTGGGCCCTAACTGGGCCCTAACTGGGCCCTACTTGGGCCCTAACTGGGCTGGCCCAAGGCCCTGCCTGGCCTTACTAATTAGCACACATGTATCGCCCCAACCAGGCCGAAAACGCAAAAAAAATAAAATAAGCGCAACCTCACCCTCGAGGTGTGTGAGGGTTGAGGAGAGGAGAGAGAGGAGAGAGAGGAGGGGGGAGGGAGAGAGGGGAGGGGAGGGGAGGGGGAGGGAGAGAGGAGAGAGAGGAGAGAGAGGAGGGGGGAGGGAGAGAGGAGAGAGGGGAGAGAGGAGGGGGGGGAGCGAGAGAGAGGAGAGAGAGGAGGGGGGAGGGAGAGAGGAGAGAGGGGAGAGAGAGGAGGGGGGGAGCGAGAGAGAGGAGAGAGAGGAGGGGGGAGGGAGAGAGGAGAGAGGGGAGAGAGAGGAGGGGGGAGCTGAGGGGGGGAGAGAGAGGAGAGAGAGGAGAGAGGAGGGGGGGAGGGGGAGGGAGAGAGGAGAGAGGGGAGAGAGAGGAGGGGGGAGCTGAGGGGGGGGAGAGAGAGGAGAGAGAGGAAGGGGGAGGGGGGAGCTGAGGGGGGGGGAGAGAGGAGAGAGAGGAGGGGGGAGGGGGGAGGGAGCTGAGAGGGGGGTGTTGCTTTAAAGATAACAGGCGCTCAGACTTCCCACGGAGAAGGAAAGCAGAGTCTGTTATATCCATTAGAGAGAGAGAGAGAGAGAGAGAGGGGAGAGAGACTATCAGTGTGTCTGGGGGGGGGGGGGGGGGGCAGACGCCCCTATCTGTCCGTGTCTGGACCCTGATATGACCGCAAAATGACTCTGAGAGGAAAAAACTCTAAAGACAAGAAAAATTATGAAATGAGAGAGAGAGAGAGAGAGAGAGAGAGAGAGAGAGAGAGAGAGAGAGAGAGAGAGAGAGAGACGTTCCTATATGGATGTAACAGGCCAACTATTTCTGACAGAAAATGTACAATTATTGTTCAGATTAATTCCTTTAAGACCCTCTAACTCTGAGGGCCAATGATGATGTAACACTAACACCTACAGCTCAGCTTGGATTTATTCCCATTCATATGTAATACTTATTATTTGTACATAACTCGTTTTGTTCCACTTTTTACTTTCGGAAATGTAAACGTCTGTTCTCCCCATGCCATTAAATCTCCTTTGAATTGAATTGAATTGAATTGAATTGAATTGAATTGAATTGAATTGAATTGAATTGAATTGAATTGAATTGAATTGAATTGAATTGAATTGAAAACGGAGAAACAGAGAGGCCTGCATGTTGAAGCCTTCATTCAGTTCAATGTTCACTCATTATTATAAACAGGCTACGTTTTTAAAACGCGTTTTAAAAGCATTGTAAGTCGTCAAATATGTGTCATATTAGGCCTAACGTAGGCCAGTATACTGTGTATTGATTGATGTCATATTAGGCCTAACGTAGGCCAGTATACTGTGTATTGATTGATGTCATATTAGGCCCAACGTAGGCCTAGTATACTGTGTATTGATTGATGTCATATTAGGCCTAACGTAGGCCTAGTACACTGTGTATTGATTGATGTCATATTAGGCCTAACGTAGGCCTAGTACACTGTGTATTGATTGATGTCATATTAGGCCTAACGTAGGCCTAGTACACTGTGTATTGATTGATGTCATATTAGGCCTAACGTAGGCCAGTATATACTGTGTATTGATTGATGTGATATTAGGCCCAACGTAGGCCTAGTACACTGTGTATTGATTGATGGCATATTAGGCCCAACGTAGGCCAGTATACTGTGTATTGATTGATGTCATATTAGGCCTAACGTAGGCCAGTATACTGTGTATTGATTGATTGCATTGTATTGACAGTTTGTGTAGAATCAATGCGGTTTACAGTTCAAAGGAAAGGATACAGTTTGTGTAGAATGGGGTTTACAGTTGAAAGGAAAGAACAGGTAATAATCTGCTACTGAAGGCCTAAGCAGAGCCTGGAGAGGTGGTTACATTTTTAATATTTAATGTATTTAATATTTTATGTATTTAATATTTAATTGGCACTTTAGTTTAAATTCACACATGTGTGTGTATATAATGAAGACAACTTCATTATATACCTGTCTGACTTTTGAACTGCGTTCAAAGTTAACTATATATGATTGTTGATATGATATATGAAGTTGTTCTGTGAAGATCAATGCTCTGTAATGGTGGAAAGAATTATTGATGCAACCATCAATAAAGATTAAAGAATAAAGATTATTGAAACGGAATAATATGAATGCTATTTATTTATTTATTTATTTATTTATTTATTTATTTATTTATTTATTTATTTATTTATTTATATGTCCGATTGGTCCGCGTTCGTTTATGATGTCATATTGTAGTTTATCATGTCATTTCATTATTATTATAATAATCTCTGAACTTTGTTTGAACTGATGTTATGACGTCATAGTTGGTTATAGTTATAGTTGGTAAGTGTAGGTTTTCTTTAGGGTATTGAGAGACGTTCTGCTGACGTCACTGATTGAGAGCTGACGTGTTATTGATTCTGTATCGCTTCCATTCAGCAGGTGATTGATTGATGGATGGAACACATACAGCTTATTGGAACCAGGCCTTGATTTAGATTTACTGTTGGAACCATTCCATTTGGAATATGGCTTCGTTTTAATAATAATAATAATAATAATAATAATAATAATAATAATACTTAATTAATAGTAATTATTACATTGTATCATCTTATTCGTTGTCATGTCTCCTCCAATAAATTATATAATAATTATAGCAGATTATTTGTATCTGATGTTTCTTTGATTGATTTATTGTTAACTGATCTAAGATTTGGAACTAGGCCTATATGCCTAGGAAAATTAAACTCATACCCTAAACCCAAATGTAATGTAGGCCCAAACCTATCAAATTAATTACAGTGCTTAAAACAACAATAATTTAATTTAGGTTTTACTATTGACTCCATACAGTAGCCTATGATAAGTTACATTATGTTGCAAAACAACTGCTTTATGAAAAGCTCACATATATACGGTAGTTTTTCATGAAAACGTCGGCACCAAATCATCAAAGGAACATCAAACGAACCCCCCAAAAAACATCCCACAACTCTATTCGTCCTCACCTGTTTTGGGCGGGTTCCTCTTGACTTTCATCCAGTCGAAGGTGGGCCCCTGGCCGGCCTGCCCGTCCTCCTCCCCTCGGTCCGTCTCCATGGAGGGTCCGCCGGGCAGATCCACGTAGCCTCCCCCGTGGGAGAGGCCCAGGTATGCGGCCGCCTGGGCCTCCAGACCTCCGGCGGGGTGCTGGGCGTACTGCGCCCCGGGCAGCGCGCCTTGCGGCCCGCAGTAAGACGCCCCGGCGACCGCTCCGTAACCCCCGGAGGAGACAGCCCCGGAGGAGAGGCTCCCGAAGCCGCTCTGCTGGTAGTATGAGGCCGGGGAGTCCTCCAGGAAATACTGCGGCTGGTGGCTGGTGGCGGTGGAGGTGGAACCGGGGTGGTAGTCCGTGTTGTGAGTCCCGTAGGCCGGGTTGCCGTTCCCGGTGTTAACGGTGACATTATTGTTGTTGTTGTTGTTGTACGGCGACGGTAGGCCCATCTGGCCCTGGTGAAGATGAGGATGAGGATGGTAGCCGTTCTGATGCTGATGAGGAAGATGATGATGTTGATTCTGGGTCACCTCAGAAGTCCCTCCGGTACCGGCGGCCTGCTGCTGCGCGTAAAGCCGGCTGTCTGCCCCCGCGGCCCCGCCGCCGCTGTGGAAGGTGTCCCCGGTGTTGTCCGCTCCTGTCGAGCCGTTCACGGCTGCAGGGGAGCCGGCGGGAGCCGCGTGGAAGGACCCGGTGGTCCCCGCCGCCGGAGGAAAGCCCTGGTGGGGAGGAAGGTGATGGTGATGGTGGTCCAGGTGGTGGTGGTGGTGGTGGTGGTGGTGATGGGGGTGGTGGTGGAGGTAGGCCGGTTTGGACCCGTGGGGGTACGGTCCGCTGGCACCGGGCCGGTTACACATGGAGTACTCCACATAGGAGCTCATCCTGGGGCCGCTGTCCATCCGGTGGACCGGTGGATGGATGGATGGATGGATAGATGGATGGATGGATGGATGGATGAATGAATGAATTAATGAATGAATGAGGAAATATTCCACGCGCGCGTGTCCAAAAAAAACAGCTTTCTTAGATAAAAGAAAACAATAAGTCATCCGATGATAAATCACTGCATCTCTCGATCAGTCACATCGCTTTGTGTGTGTGTGTGTGTGTGTGTGTGTGTGTGTGTGTGTGTGTGTGTGTGTGTGTGTGTGTGTGTGTGTGTGTGTGTGTGCGCGCTGTCAGTGCGTGGCGTGCGTCCGTGCGCGTAAAAGCGGAAGGCCCTCTCTCCAAATCCAATGCAAGCAGTTGTTGTAGTAGGAAGGAAGGAAGGGAATCCCCGTGCGTGTCCGCGTGCGTGTCCGCGTGTCACGGAGACACCAGGGACTGGGCAGAATGATGGAACGGAAAAAGCGTAAAATGGTCGAGTCACCTCGCGCTGTCAGCCTGAAAATAAAACACTTCTCCTCCACCGCATGTGACACCTAGCTCTCTCTCTCTCTCTCTCTCTCTCTCTCTCTCTCGCTCTCTCTCTCTCTCTCTCTCTCTCTCTCTCTCTCTCCTTGTCTCACCTCTTGACCGTCCCGTCCGTCGCGGGTCACGTGAGCGCGTCGTCACCTCGCCTGTGTAGATGTGACGGGGGTGGGGGTGGGGGGGCAGTCACATTATGATATAATCGTAATACTCACTTGGGCTTAAGTTAAATAGTCCTATAGGCTAAAGTAATACAGTTTTAGTAGGCATTGCATTTGTAAATAACCCTTTCTTTGTATACTGAGGGGAACATGCTGCTGATTGTCTGAAAAGTGCACCGTATTAAAATCTGAAAATCCTGAATTTTAAATGTCTGTTGTGTGTTTCAATCTGATCTCGATGATGATGTGGTGTTTCAAACAGCTTGCATGTACAGGCTGGCTATAACTTTATAACATGCATCATTAAACTAATATGTGGTGGTTTTGTAACTGGCAGTCTTGTCATTGTTTACAGTTTACACCATGCTGTAGCCTAGTGTACTCCTCCAACTGTATATGTGTTTATTTATTAACTTTATGCATGCTTTTGCCACCCTTTGTTTGACAATGTAAACGCCTTTCTCTCCTTTGAATTGGGTCGAATCGAATTGACTGTTCTTTAAGGAACATACAGTAGGCTACTATATATCATGTGCAGACTATATCTCACTTATAATGTGACGACTTGCCTTGTTGAGGCAGAGTTGATGCTTATCTGCTTATTGTGATCCCTGCTGTTTGTAAAAGACGCTCAAACGCCTACATACAGTAGGCCTACATTGTGCTTGTTACAGGATTCATGTTCTTCAAGTCCATCAAAAGTGTGTCGAAAACGTGTGACACACTTTGAACATCGCATGTTGTTACATGTGGTGGAAGGCTGTGCGATGTTCTATTCCAATATTAAACCTCTTAGTAGCCTAGATAGATATAGGCTGAATCTAAAGATTCAGCCTATATCTGTAGCCTACTGTCACAGAAGTGACAGAAGTCACAGAACTATAAGCTACAATAAGTCACACTTTTGATGTGCAGATTGATTGATTGATCGATTGATTGATTGAATACTTAACAGTTTACATTAAAACGCACAGTAAAGTAGCCTATATATATAGTTCAATAAAGGTCTGATAAGAGGATCGATTTAAACCCAAAAAAGCATGTCGTGTTATTAAATTAATCTAAATGCCATCCCTTCCCGTGTCCCCCACACACACACACACACACACACACACCGCCACGTCCCTTCCCGTGTCCCCCACACACACACACCGCTACGTCCCTTCCCGTGTCCCCCACACACACACACACTGCCACGTCCCAACCAACGACCCCGTAATGAACAACAACGCGGCCCCGCGTATAAAACAATGTGTCCTAATGAAAGAAGAAGTTTAGCGGCTCGGGTCAGCGACTCAGTCCGTCACGGGAGCGTCGCGAGGCGGGGAGGAGACGGAGGTGGAGAGGGGGGGGGGGGTCTGTCTCCGCGCGTCCTCATCCATCACGCGCCGTGACATCAGCGCGACAAAGAGACTTCAATCAAACCATGCCATCAATCTGATGCCAGCAACCGACTGTCACCATGAGAGAGAGACACCGGGAGAGAGGGGGGGAGAGAGAGAGAGAGAGAGGGGGGGGGGGGGGGGGGGGGGGGAGAGAGAGAGAGAGAGAGAGAGAGAGAGAGAGAGAGAATACAAGGAAAGAATAGAACTTTTGGCCTGCTGGTCCATATAGCTTAC
>NW_027637102.1:747261-787521 GCF_951216825.1 Electrona antarctica | reverse complement strand
CTACTCTCCTACTCTGGGCTGGATCACCAGATAAAGCTCTCTGTAGTTGTTCTCATGGACCTGAAGTCCACCCTGTTCCCACAAACTCTGCATTCTCATCCTCTCTGCTTCACTCTTTCTCTCCGCACTGTTTTCTCAACCCTTTTCACGTTTAGTCGGCATCTGAGCCACGCGGCCCGGCACCATGTGACCAGATTTAGCCTCTCACACCCAAAACTAAAGCATGTTCTGTTTTCGTCGGATAAGATTCCATGCTCTTTGGCAACGTTGAGCAAAATAAGAATTATTTACATTCTCTAATTGTGTAGAATTCTAATGAAGTCGTGCAGATGTTTGGGAACCCCTTTTGGTGTTTTAACTAAGCATTATGTTATACTTTAGCTATTGAAAAATAGCAGATCTACAAGCTCATAGCACGCCACCGAGTGGCGCGCTACGAGCTTGTAGGTCTGCTATTTTGAAAAATCGTGAAAATGCGGCACAAATCTTTGACTTTTCGACACTTTTTTTTACACTTGAGAGCGTAAAATGGACCAAATGGGACCCGTACGGGTCATTTTTACACTCTCAAGAGTTAAAGATCTATAAGAGTCCATTTGGTGCGGGTCATTTTACACTCTCAAGAGTTAAAGATCTATAAGAGTCCATTTGGTTAGCAACTCTCCGTCATTTAGCTGCATGGGGACCACCTGGAAACCCCCTCGAGGACCACCTGGTTGAAAACCCACTGTTTCTAAGGTATTTTCTCCTGGTCTCCAGCCTCGGGAGGTTAACCCTAACCCTAACCCTAACCCTAACCCACTGTTTCTAAGGTATTTTCTCCTGGTCTCCACAGCCTCGGGAGGTGGAGTCTAACTGTTTCTAAGGTATTTTCTCCTGGTCTCCACAGCCTCGGGAGGTGGAGTCGGAGGAGGAGGTGTTTCTAAGGTGTTTCTAAGGTATTTTCTCCTGGTCTCCACAGCCTCGGGAGGTGGAGTCGGAGGAGGAGGTGTTTCTAAGGTGTTTCTAAGGTATTTTCTCCTGGTCTCCACAGCCCTCGGGAGGTGGAGTCGGAGGAGGAGGTACCCCTAACGTAACGTACCCCCTAACCCTAAGTATTTTCTCCTGGTCTCCACAGCCTCGGGAGGTGGAGTCAGAGGAGGAGGTACCCTAACGTAAACGTACCCCCTAACCCTAAGTATTTTCTCCTGGTCTCCACAGCCTCGGGAGGTGGAGTCAGTCTGTTTCTAAGGTATTTTCTCCTGGTCTCCACAGCCTCGGGAGGAGGAGTCAGTCTGTTTCTAAGGTATTTTCTCCTGGTCTCCACAGCCTCGGGAGGAGGAGTCGGTCGAGGAGGTACCCCTAACGTAACGTACCCCCTAACCCTAAGGTATTTTCTCCTGGTCTCCACAGCCTCGGGAGGAGGAGTCAGTCTGTTTCTAAGGTATTTTCTCCTGGTCTCCACAGCCTCGGGAGGTGGAGTCGGAGGAGGAGGTACCCCTAACGTAACGTACCCCTAACCCTAAGGTATTTTCTCCTGGTCTCCCACAGCCTCGGGAGGAGGAGTCGGAGGAGGAGGTACCCCTAACGTACGTACCCCTAACCCTAAGGTATTTTCTCCTGGTCTCCACAGCCTCGGGAGGAGGAGTCGGAGGAGGAGGTACAGAGAGTTGCAGCGCGGGGAGAAGAGCCCCCCCTCGTCCTCGTCGTCCTCCTCGGCGGCGTCCAAGCGGGCGCGGACCGCCTACACGTCGGCGCAGCTGGTGGAGCTGGAGAAGGAGTTCCACTTCAACCGCTACCTGTGCCGGCCGCGCCGCGTGGAGATGGCCAACCTGCTGAACCTCACCGAGCGCCAGATCAAGATCTGGTTCCAGAACCGCCGCATGAAGTACAAGAAGGACCAGAAGGCCAAGGGGCTGGGCACCGGCTCGGGGGGGCCCCAGCCCCACCGGGTCGCCGCCCCCGCTGCCCATGCAGTCCGTCGGCGGTGGGGCTACCTGGGGGGGTCCATTGCACCCGTCCATGGGGGGCTACGTGGTGGACGCCCCATCCCCCCCGCACTCCTTCGGCAAGCAGCCGCCCTCCCACCACTACTCCATGTACACCCCCAACGTGTCCATGAAGGGCTGCCCCTCCCAGGGAGGAGGAGGGGGGCAGAAGTACGGGGGTCGCCCCCCTCGGGGCCCCCCCGGACTACTCGGACCCTCACCACTACGGGGGCGTGCAGGGGGCAGCCCCGTGTACGTAGGGGGGGGAGGGGGAGGAGGGGGAGGCGGCTACGGGGAGCCCATGGGCGTGGCCCCCGGGTCCATGTACGGCCTGAACCACCTCGGACTACAACAGCCCATGGACTACAACAATGGCGGCGGGGGCGGGCAGCAGCACCACGTCGGCGGTGGGGGAGGGGGAGGAGGAGGAGGGGGGCGGCGGAGGAGGTGGTGGGGGGCCCCCGGGCCCCCCCCCCTCCTCCGGGGGGGCCCCCACGACGCCCCCCCGCACTACACAGAGCTGTCAGCGCACCACACCTCCACTCAGGGCAGAATACAGGAGGCCCCCCAAACTCACACACCTGTAGCGGGTTCAAAGGTCACGCTCACACACCTGTAGCGAGGTCAAAGGTCACGCTTACACACCTGTAGCGGGCCGGGACACGGGACACGACGGCCCTGAATACAACCCCCCCCCCCCTAAGGCCCCTAAACACTATAGCATCCCCTGACACCACCTAGCATCCCCTGACACCACCTAGCATCCCCTGACACCACCTTGCATCCCCTGACACCACCTAGCATCCCCTGAAACCTAGCCCCCACCCTACCCTGGTCAGTCACATGATGACCACACAGTAGAGTCCTCGGTGTCTGTTCAACCCGGGAGAGTTTTACTCACAGGAATAACTCTCTGACTCTCAGACACTGAGGATTCTACCGTCTATCTCACTGCAGTATCACTATAGCTGGACAGACAGACAGACAGACAGACAGACAGACAGACAGACAGACAGACAGACAGACAGACAGACAGACAGACAGACAGACAGACAGACAGACAGACAGACAGACAGACAGACAGAGACCAGGAGAGATTGAGAGACCAGGAGAGAGAGAGAGACCAGGAGAGAGAGACCAGGAGAGAGAGAGAGAGAGACCAGGAGAGAGACCAGGAGAGAGAGAGAGAGAGACCAGGAGAGAGGCCGGTCATTTCGCCTCTATATTTCCTCTATCCCATGCATTCGAGACGGGAACCTGTTTCTGTGTTTTTACCCATTAGGATGGTAACCCCTTTTGGGGATATTTTTCCTATGTACAGTATATATAGCAACATTTCTTAACTTAGAGGGCCTTAGTAACTAAATGGTCTAGAGCATCAATGACATCACTAAGTGGAGTTTGAAATGGGGAAGCAAACGTCTCCGCTGAATAGTATTGGTTATTCACGAAAAGAACAAACGATGCTACCTTAGTAGCAGCAGCACTTATTCAGATTGAACTCGGTCTCTTTGACACTTCAGGCAAGTAGAACTTGACCCCTAGATAATATCCTCTATAGGATATTAGGATATTAGCAGGTAAACAAATGAACCTAGAATCTTGACTCTTTTGCCAAAGAAAAAACTAAAAACTAAAGTAACAAAAACAAGAACAATCCTGGAATACACCTGCATAGTAAACTAGCACCAATAAGTGATACCAGGACAGAGAGAGTGTTCATCAGACAGAGCATAGCAAAGTAAGTAAAAGGCTTGCCAAGCCATGAGGCCCATAGGGGCAGGAGCCTATCTCCTGTTTCTGTAGCCTTGAGGCCCATAGGGGCAGGAGCCTATCTCCTGTTTCTGTAGCCTTGAGGCCCATAGGGGCAGGAGCCTATCTCCTGTTTCTGTAGCCTTGAGGCCCATAGGGGCAGGAGCCTATCTCCTGTTTCTGTAGCCTTGAGGCCCATAGGGGCAGGAGCCTATCTCCTGTTTCTGTAGCCTTGAGGCCCATAGGGGCAGGAGCCTATCTCCTGTTTCTGTAGCCTTGAGGCCCATAGGGGCAGGAGCCTATCTCCTGTTTCTGTAGCCATGGGGCCCATAGGACAGGAGCCTATCTCCTGTTTCTGTAGCCATGAGGCCCATAGGGGCAGGAGCCTATCTCCTGTTTCTGTAGCCTTGAGGCCCATAGGGGCAGGAGCCTATCTCCTGTTTCTGTAGGCTTGAGGCCCATAGGGGCAGGAGCCTATCTCCTGTTTCTGTAGCCATGGGGCCCATAGGACAGGAGCCTATCTCCTGTTTCTGTAGCCATGAGGCCCATAGGGGCAGGAGCCTATCTCCTGTTTCTGTAGCCATGAGGCCCATAGGGGCAGGAGCCTATCTCCTGTTTCTGTAGCCTTGAGGCCCATAGGGGCAGGAGCCTATCTCCTGTTTCTGTAGCCATGAGGCCCATAGGGGCAGGAGCCTATCTCCTGTTTCTGTAGCCTTGAGGCCCATAGGGCAGGAGCCTATCTCCTGTTTCTGTATAGCCATGAGGCCCATAGGGGCAGGAGCCTATCTCCTGTTTCTGTAGCCATGAGGCCCATAGGGGCAGGAGCCTATCTCGGTTTCTGTAGCCATGAGGCCCATAGGACAGGAGCCTATCTCCTGTTTCTGTAGCCATGAGGCCCATAGGGCAGGAGCCTATCTCCTGTTTCTGTAGCCATGAGGCCCATAGGGACAGGAGCCTATCTCCTGTTTCTGTAGCCATGAGGCCCATAGGACAGGAGCCTATCTCCTGTTTCTGTAGCCATGAGGCCCATGGCTACAGAATCTCATATCTCCTGTTTCTGTAGCCATCATAAAACCACAGATTTCTCTCTGGTCATATTCGGTCTCTCTCTCCGTCAGTCGGGTCTGTATTCTCTCCATTCCCAATCAGCCCGTGCTACAGCCCCCCCCCCCCCCCCCCTTCACTACAGCTCCGCCCCCTTCGCTACACCCCCCCCCCCCCTCTTACAGGGTTTATGAAGCTCACCGAGGCTACTAGCTAGCTCCCATAGACTTCACACACAAAATCCATGCTAAGCCACTTTAGCATACCACACGCACACACTCAAGCACGCACACAAGCGCAAACAGCACGCACGCACACATGCACCCACATGCACGCTCGCACGCACGCACGGACCCACACACACACACACACACACACACACGTGAAGACACGCGCACACGCACGCACGCACACACACACACACACACGTGAAGACACGTGCGCACACACACAGCTACGCTAAGCTATCTTCCTTCCACTGGCGGCGTGCGTACGTCGGCGGCTACGCTGGGCTAGCTGTTGACATCTTAAAACAAACGAGAGGACATGGAAGACGTTTGTTTTTTAAAAGTTCTTATTTTTAGCACCTCATCGACACACAGGGTAAAACATGAGAGCCACCGGCTCTTTATTTATTTATGTTAGCTAGTTGTTACCTGTTACTTCCTCTCTCTCTCTCTCTCTCTGTCTCTCTCTCTCTCTCTCTCTGTCTCTCTCTGTCTCTCTCTGTCTCTCTCTCTCTCTCTCTCTCTGTCTCTCTCTCTCTCTCTCTCTCTCTCTCTCTCTCTCTGTCTCTCTCTCTCCTTTCATACTATGAGGGTTTATCTTACGCTGGCCTACAAAGGAAAAAGGAAGTAACATTCATTTTTAAAACGAAAGAGGTATTACATTACTTTCCACGTTTGCCCCGTGTAGCGTATAAAAGACGGTTACTTATCTTAAAGCGTTGATGTTGGACAGATCAACCAATCACCACCGTGGCACCGACCGGTCGCGTCGGTTTCCTTATACGGTGATAGATTTGACTGAAGCGTTACTTTACTTTGGCCTTTGTGGGACAGTCGCCAATGCGTCCGCGCTGATGCTAACGTGAAAACGACCCGCTGTTGTTGTTGCTTTTGTTTCCTTATTGGTTTGGTTCGTACATATCGTTGACTTTAAAACATGGATACAGGGTATATATTTGAACAAAAATGAACGTCCTGGTCCAACAGAGCAGGTTGAGTTCGTAGACCACACTCTTAAAGAAAAAAACACACCAGAAGCTTAACTCATTCGCCATCTGGTGGCAGAATCGATACTCGTAGAACGCCACCGTTAACTCTAACGTTAACCTAAAGTCTTATTTTGAAAGCCGTTTCTCTCGGAAACGGAGAAACAGGAAGTGGAAAATTGCTATGTAACAGGTCCCGAGAATACTATTTAACTCACCCAAAACATACATTTGGTAACCGGCGCCGATCATATCGTTACAATCGCTACCCAAGTAGGTACAGGCGACAAAAGACGACAAAAGACGGCGGCGGCGGCGAATGAGGTAATAATGTCTGTGTTTCAACACGTTGGGTTTGGGGTTTTTCTCGTTCTCGTCCAGGAAGTGAACTTCTAACCCGTCCAGGAAGTGAACTTCTAAACGCTGATGGTCGTTTATATATAGCACAATTTTAGAACACTTTGACGGTCGTCGTTTTGGTTTCTTCTCCGAAGGACGATGGTTCTTTTTTTTATTACGCCATTATACGTATTTTATTACCATTATACGTTTTATTATACGTCGACTGAAACGACGACACTTTTCTAACGGACCGGTTCCTCATAAAGACTTGTAGAACCAGAACATGTCACAGACGAGGTCTTCTACCCAGATCTGACCACGGCCTGAATTAAACACACGCCCTGTCGAACGATGCCACGCCACGAACATAGCCGACGCGTTCGCGGCGACTTGCGAGCTTGTAGGTCGTCTAAATGTTCGTCACGAGACTCGATGATGAGAGAATAGATACGCGTTATACAAATGTAGACCGCCTCTGACCTTCCTGTTGAAACGTATAACTCGTTTTAAACGTTTTTAAGTCTCCCGAACACAAGCGTGTTGAAAACGGACACGCCGTTGCAGGTCGAGGTGGTTTTTTCTAAGAGTGTATTTGGTCTACGACGGAGATGCTCTGCGACGTCCAGGCGCCATTGTTGCACTTAGAGTTTACATTTTGATGGTCGGAGAAAAAAATAAATAAAAGGAGATGAAAATGAAATGTTATTTTGAAGACGAAAGGCTCTCCAATCAAAGCGTCTTTCGCACAATGTGTGTTCAAGTGAACATCCATATATATATATTTATTTGTTATAGCCGTTTTCAACAAAAAAAGGAACTCTTCTGTTTTGTATTATTATTATTATAATTATTATTTATCCTTCTATGTATTTATATCGACAAAAAAACAGAAATGTACTTTTTTAGTATTTACCTGTTACGAAAGAGGAAAAAAAAAAAACAACGTTGTGTTTTATCTTGTCCGTTGTACCGAAGTTTTAATTTTTTAGTTCTTGTATTTTAGAGGAAAAAAAACAAATAAATGAATCTGTAGTTTTTACGTTCCAATTATGGCCCTACGGCTTGTACAGGGTTAACAGGTGAAAGGTCAGGGGGGGAGGTCACAGAGAAGAGCGCCCCCTAGCGCCTGTCCATAGTCGGAAAGATTTAGACGAATTATTAGATGAAAAAAGTACAAAAAAAAATGATGAAAAAAAAAAGAAAAACTCTTTTTTGGAGAAACAAAGTTATTTTCTTTGTTCTTTGTAGCTTGTTTTTCTTTTCCTTGTTGAGAGAGTTGTCTGTTGAAGCAATTCTTTAATAAAATGTTATGTTATTCAGATTCCTCATATCCCTCATTGAAAATATCTGATCTACAAGCTCACGGTGAAAATATCTGATCTACAAGCTCACAGAGCGCCACGTTTTATGGATTTTGGTATAGCCCGATAAACGACCGGGTTAAGGTTTACCAGGCTTTTGGACGATTTGGGAAATTTAAATTTTGGGGGCGAAATTTTGTTTTCTGACTTTATTTTTATGTTTTAGAATTAGTTTGACCTCCGACAACCTGCTCAAAACAGCATGACACAAACAACATGTTTGGAAGTTAACAGGAATGTATAAAAAGAAAGCTACTAAACAACTGTGACATTTATAGGGTTTAATCCAAGATTTAAAACGTACTTTAACTGTGTTATACTGCAAGGAGGGGAAACAATAATTTGAGCCATTAATAGTAAACGTTTGCTCACCTGACTAAACGGCTGATAGTTTAAAACTGGTAACCAAACACAAAAGTCTTCTGAAAAGAATATATATTCAATGATTTGTGCCGCATTTTCACGATTCTTCAAAAATAGCAGACTTACAAGCTCGTAGCGCGCCACTCGGTAGCGCGCTATGAGCTTGTAGATCTGCTATTTTTCAATAGCTAAAGTATTAAGTATAACATAATGCTTAGTTAAAACACCAAAACGGGTTCCCGTCCAGAATGGGTTAAACCTGGTAACCAACACATATTTTAAACCATGTTAAACTCTCGACCATATCGCCATGTGGAGAAACCTTACCGCTGTACCTTTATCTGTAAACCAATGGTTGCATCTCAACGGTATTTAATTTTCTATTCATTATAGAGAACAATGGTTTGGTTTCTATACTTTCTATCATAACATGCTTTCCAGGAATAGAAAGCATGTTATAAGCTTGAATTCCCCATCGATGATGTCACTGGTAGACTGATTTCTGAACTGTCTCCCAGGTTCAAATCCTGGATAAAATATAAAAGTCATGAATTGTATACTGTAGCTTTAATAATGCCATCTTTAGAGTGAATTCGTGTTGCCTTCCTGAGGTCCTGAAGTCATACGTTCTCTAACCAAACTTTGGTCTAAACTAATTTCAACTAAACATTGAGTTTAAACTTAATTAGCCACTGCTAAACAACAAACTAATAGTCTAATAGTTTCTATAGTTTCCAAACTAAAGCCACCAGAATGATCCTTCAGAGCCTGATCCATATCATACAGGCAGAGTTCTGATCATTCAGAGCCTGATCCATATCACATACAGGCAGAGTTCTGATCATTCAGAGCCTGATCCATATCATACAGGCAGAGTTCTGATCATTCAGAGCCTGATCCATATCATACAGGCAGAGTTCTGATCATTCAGAGCCTGATCCATATCAGACAGACAGGCAGAGTTCTGATCATTCAGAGCCTGATCCATATCAGACATGAGGCAGAGTTCTGATCATTCAGAGCCTGATCCATATCATACAGGCAGAGTTCTGATCATTCAGAGCCTGATCCATATCAGACAGGCAGAGTTCTGATCATTCAGAGCCTGATCCATATCAGACATGAGGCAGAGTTCTGATCATTCAGAGCCTGATCCATATCAGAGTTACAGGCAGAGTTCTGATCATTCAGAGCCTGATCCATATCAGAGTTACAGGCAGAGTTCTGATCATTCAGAGCCTGATCCATATCAGAGTTACAGGCAGAGTTCTGATCATTCAGAGCCTGATCCATATCAGAGTTACAGGCAGAGTTCTGATCATTCAGAGCCTGATCCATATCAGAGTTACAGGCAGAGTTCTGATCATTCAGAGCCTGATCCATATCAGACATGAGGCAGAGTTCTGATCATTCAGAGCCTGATCCATATCAGAGTTGCTGTTTTCAGGTAATAATATTGGACAATAATTCATTATTATAACACACTGAATGACTCTGAGACACATATATATGGAAGAGTAAAGAAGAGATAAAACCAGGTCCGTACAGAGTGTGACAGAAATGGTGACGAGGACACCAAGTTCACCACGGTCACAATCTGACCCATAACACCCTGAGGGGGGGGGGGGGGTCACATGATCCACGGCCTCAGGGGGATTCTCTTTTTTTTTACCCTGAAGTTTTGGCATCAACACAGGATGGAAGATCCCCCCCCCCCCCTCTCTCCCTCAGTCTCTCTCTCTTAACCCTCCCTCCCTCATTCTCTTTCTCTCTCTCTCTCTCTCTCTCTCGCTCCCTCCCTCCCTCCTTCTCTCTCTTTCTCTCTCTTTCTCTCTCTCGCTCCCTCCCTCTCTCTCTCTCTCTCTGTCTCCCCCTCCCTCTCTCTGTCTCTCTCTCTCTGTCTCTCTCTCTCGTCCCTCCCTCCTTCCCTCTATCTCTCTCTCTTTCTCTCTCTCGCTTGCTCCCACCCTCTCTCTCTCTCTCCCTCTCTCCATCTCTATTCCTCTCTCTCCCTCGCTCTCTCTCTCTCTCTATCTCTATTCCTCTCTCTCTCTCTCTCTCTCTCTCTCTCTCTCTCTCTCTCTCTCTCTCACACACACACACACACACACACACACACACACACACACACACACACACACACACACACACACACACACACACACACACACACACGACCCACCACGCATGCGCAGCCCCCCCCCCCTCTCCAAATAGAGTCTTGGTGTCTCTCTGCCATCAGAGAGTTTTGGACATAAATCATCTCTCTGCTCAGAGCTATAAATAAACGGCTGTACTTCCTTTACAACATCAACCAATAAAAACATGAAGAAGTGGCGCGAGGGGAGAGATATGGATCTAATTTATTGCGTCATAAAAACGAGCCGGGGGAAGGAGGGGAGGGGGGGGGGGGTACACAGTTAGCATGAGGCTAACAGACTCATGCTAACCCGAGCAGAGGAGAATAACGGTTTATCTTCCTATAAACCAGTCCAGTGGCTCTTTGAGACAAATTAATAACCAATCAACTGCATTGATCATTAATAAACAGACATTAATATCTCATAAATCTGTTCCTTTGATCAGACAGTGAAAGGTTAGCAACACAACCTGATTGATTTAAAACGAACAAAGACATCATTTACAATACTGCTAATTAATGTAGAACCTTACAGTTTATGTTCATAAACTTATACTGTTGTCAAGACTATTAATACATTAATAATTATTATTAAATTATTATGTATAACATGGATAAATTATCAACTAACACGTACATACAGGAAGAAATATATGGAAAGAAATAAACAATAATAGCCAAATAAAAAGCCCAATAATATTCAGTATCTGCTGAATAATTAAAGCAACTCTTAAATGTATATAATTAATTTAAATAGTTAATACATTTAAAAACTGTCTTTTCAGCAATTATATTTCTCTGTTTCTCTGTCTTTAAGTGAAGTAACCCCTATTAAAAATGTCCATGTGAGTTTTGAAATAAACAAACAGCAATAATTGATACAGCTGTAACTCCAATGGTATAATCATTATGTATTAATTAATAATAATAATTAATATTTAGGCTAATAAAATACAGATAATATCCAGTCCGTCCAGAACAACAAACCCAACACTTCTCTCATCATGTTCCAATCAGTCTCGTTACAAACAGTAAAATATATGTTCCAATTCCAATAAAAGATAAACGTTAAACTCCTTCTATATAGTTCTCCCAGACAGTGCTGTATGTCTGATCTCTCTGCCCGGCTCCCAGACTCCCACACCGGGCAGTATGACTGCTCTCTGCCCGGCTCCCAGACTCCCACACCGGGCAGTATGACTGCTCTCTGCCCGGCTCCCAGACTCCCAGACCGGGCAGTATGACTGCTCTCTCCCCGGCTCCCAGACTCCCAGGCCGGGGTAAGACTAGGCCCCTCTCTCCAGTTCCCTGACTCCCAGACCGGGCAGTATGACTGCTCTCTCCCCGGCTCCCAGACTCCCAGGCCGGGGTAAGACTAGGCCACTCTCTCCGGTTCCCTGACTCCCAGACCGGGCAGTATGACTGCTCTCTCCCCGGCTCCCAGACTCCCAGGCCGGGGTAAGACTAGGCCACTCTCTCCCCGGTTCCCACGTCCTCTAACTCGGCTTAAATCAAACCTTTTTACACCCCTTAAAAACACACACAGCTCTCCTTTGTACTGAAAGCTGAATGACTCCCACACACATTTCACTGTGTGGCTTATTTAGACTAGAGGATATAAAGCAACTCTTATATTTTCTCACACTTTATACGTTGCCTGATGTATAAAGGCAGGGTTAATATTTATGACGTGTTATTTCGACGCAGTTTAAACGTGGAAATGTAACATTAAAAAAAAACCGAGAGAGAGAGAGAGAGAGAGAGAGAGAGAGAGAGAGAGAGAGAGAGAGAGAATTCTTGAGGGCGGTTTGCTGTCAGGCCATTTACAGAGAAGGAAAGATTGATCACCAGTTCTTTTTTTACCTCTCTCTCTCTCTCTCTCTCTCTCTCTCTCTCTCTCTCTCTCTCTCTGTCTCATGGTGGTGGCCGGGGTTTACAGGCCTGTGTGAATTCAGCACCTATATGCTCAAATTATCACTATCATTACAATTATTAATAGTTTAAATTATTTGCGCTTACTGTTATGAGACACACGCACACGCACACGCGCGCGCGCGCACACACACACACACACACACACACACACACACACACACACACACACACACACACACACACACACACACACACACGGGTGGTTTAAAAAAAGCAAAACGAGCAACACGTGTGTGCTGTACAGTCCGACCCCTCTATGAACTCCCCTCCGTAAACACGAGAGAGAGGGAGAGAGAGAGAGAGAGAGAGAGAGAGAGAGAGTAGGCTACACATTTTATACTGTATAACAGCGCCTGCATTGCAAAATCGTAATTTTAATTTTAATAATTAATGTCCACAGGGCAGCTACTGTGAAACTAGTACTATATGGTCTATATTTATAGATCCATCTGTCTTTCTTTCTTCATTTTATACGTCAGTATTTAACGATATACACACACTTACATACTGTCACTGAATTCTTCTTTATCGCCAACCGATTTATAGAATTAAAACACTAATAACAACTAATAATAATAATTGAGTATAAGTAGCCTATCCATCTCGGCTTATTTCTGCTAGCTAAAAATAGCCTATATATAGGTGCTGATATAACTAAACTGAACTCATAATACCGTTGCAAATAAAACCAAATGGACCCTCGACTACAGTCAGTCGAGGGTCCATTTGGTTCCATGTGCAACGGCTGTTATTAGTTATTATTCTATAAGCTATCAACACTGGGATTTCTACCGTGTAAATATAGCCTACAAACAAACACATACAAATACAAAACGAATTTAAACTCTAGTTGTAGCCTATACATCTCCAGAGAGAAGCATTGGTTCCATCTTTCTATCCATCTATCCATCTATCCGTCTGTCTGTCTGTCTGTCTGTCTGTCTGTCTGTCTGTCTGTCTGTCTGTCTGTCTGTCTGTCTGTCTGTCTGTCTGTCTGTCTGTCTGTCTGTCTGTCTGTCTATCTATCTATCTATCTATCTATCTATCTATCCATCTATCCATCTATCCATCTATCTATCTATATATCTATCTATCTAGGCAGTGAGTTTTATAGTAAAGTGGTGAAGTTAGCTAATGCAGGATGCTAAATAAATAAAGCCACATGGCTGCAGCATCATGTTGCTGTCTTCCTGTCACAATGTTATAAGATGAATGACTCTTTATACAACATGTAAACAAACGGTATACAGAACTATAGGGGAGGAGGTGGACGCCATATTGTCGCCGGCGCTCACCTCAATGTTAAACTATAGGGGAGGAGGTGGACGCCATATTGTCGCCTCGCTCACCTCAATGTTAAACGGAATCCCAGTCATTTCATTACATCACCATCCATCCCAACATCATGTCTCTATTGTTTGTGCTTAAAAGAAAAATGAAAGGAATAGCTCGTGTAGCTCGTGCGTAACGCGCGCACCCACCCACGCGCAAAGATGGAGAGGACACATGGCAAACGGTAGCAAAAACCTGGGGTGTGGATTATTTTTTTTAGCATACCCCCCCCCCCCCCTAACACAAAACAATGGCTTGTATGCTTTCATATTTTAGGAATAAATAATAATGCTATTCTCCCCCAGCCCGCCGACATCCTATTGGCCAGCCGTGCGTCACGTGTCCAGGAATTGGCTGCACATTTTCGCCCCATAGACGCTCCAGGTTTAGCCTACCAGGATCCCCCTCTACGACACTAATATCACCTAATATACACTGTTTTTATTTTATACACACCGCGAAGAGACGCCACTGTCTGCGGCGGAGAGCGCGCTTTTTTTTCCTTTTTATTTATTTATTTTATTTTATTTGTATTTTTTTATGAGGGCATCCATATATGTGTCTGTGACATGTGTAGGCTATTTTGTATTGTGTGACTGTGTATGTGTGTATGTGTGTGTATTTGTGTGTGAGTGTGTGTGTGCATGTGTCGTGTGTATGTGTGTGTGCGTGCTGTGATTGTTGTATTGTGTGAGACATCTTTTATGTTTTTCTTATAGAGAGGGGGGGCACCGTCACTGGATCTCGTTTTAAGCTGGGGGGGGGTCTCTCTCTGCCGTGACGGTGGCCGTGTTTTGAGGCGAGAGACCCGGCTTGGTGGGACTCCGCTATAGGGCTCGCCTCCGGAGGAAAAAAGGAACGCTATGAATTTTGAACTGGAGAGGGAGATCGGTTTTATCAACAGCCGTCCGTCCCTCGCAGAGTGCCTGACGTCCTACCCGCTCCCCTCCGCTCTGCTCCTGGACTCATTTCAAACCGCATCAATCAAGGAGTCGACAGTAATTCCGCCTCCCTTCGAGAGCACCATCCCCAGCCTCAGTCCCTGTAGCTCCGCAGCCAGCCAGCCGAGCAGAGCTGCGGCCAGACGCAATGGCCTCCTCCATCACCAGGCGCAGCAGCACCACCACCACCACCGGGCCCATGGGCAGCAGCATCCCGGCCAGGGGGGCCCTCATGCCCCGGCCGCCGCGGGCACGGCCACGGCCGGTCCGCTGGCCCACGAGTTCCCCTGGATGAAGGAGAAGAAGTCGGCCAAGAAGGGTGGATCTAAAGCCGGGGGGACACTGACAGGCGGCCCCGGCGGAGGAGGACCGCTCATCCCCACCGGCGGGGCCTCCTCCCCGTCCCCGGCCGCCTCCGGGTACGCCACGTCGGGCATGGACTCCCCGACAGGTCGGTCGATGGTTGGATGGATGATGGATGGATGATGGATGGATGGAGGAGCAGAGGATCAGGAGCGTGCGTGCTGCGCGTGCTTGAGTTTACATCTTTCTTTCATTTCATTTAATCCGTTCATTTTTATCCTGCTCTGCATTGCATTGTACCCCTTTTAATGTGCATGTTATTGTCGTGTGTGTGTGTGTGTGTGTGTGTGTGTGTGTGTGTGTGTGTGTGTGTGTGTGTGTGTGTGTGTGTGTGTGTGTGTGTGTGTGTGTGTGTGTGTGTGTGTGTGTTACAACCACTGCATTATGCTGCAGTGATTTCTGCACGAGCCGTCGCGGCTCTCACACACACACACACACACACACACACACACACACACACACACACACACACACACACACACACACACACACACACACACACACACACACACACACACACACACACACACACACACGCACACACGCACACACCGTGCATGTAAATACTCCACGCACGTCATTTACACGCGCACTTTCTCCGCGACATGCATGCAGTGGACATTTCGAGTCCTATTACACATGCGTGTGCGTGCGTGTGACTTAAAACACGTGTGGTTTAGCATCGTGCACGCGCCTCATCATGTTGCATTCTGTGCGTAAAATCGGCCACGTCGCGTGGCGGCGTGCGTAAAGACGCACGGAGATAAAAACGTTTCCCGTGGATGTTAATCTCTTGTCTCATCCAACACACACACACACACACACACACACACAGACAGCGGTGTGTGTGTGTGTGTGTGTGTGTGTGTGTGTGTGTGTGTGTGTGTGTGTGTGTGTGTGTGTGTGTGTGTGTGTGTGTGTGTGTGTGTGTGTGTGTGTGTGGGCGGGGGGGGGGGGGTCTATCTACATGTCAACCAGTCTGATTGCGAGACGTGCGTGCGCGCCGTGCGTGCTAGAATGATATATATTCCTAACCACAGTCAGCAGCTATAGCACGGTGATGGGAGGCTGGCCGCCATGTTGGATACAATGGAGGATTGGACACACACACACACACACACACACACACACACACACACACACACACACACACACACACACACACACACACACACACACACACACACACACACACACACACACACACACACACACACAGTGTGATGGGCATACCCCCCTTATTAAAAAAAAGAAGAGCTTGTTCTGATGAAGAAGGAAGGAAGGAAGGAAGGAAGGAAGGAAGGAAGCCATTTTATGTCCTAGAGAGGCAGAGCCATGATGCCATGATATGGCATCATGGCTCTGCCTCTATGCATTCAGTGGATGCTGTGATTCCAGAGCCATGATGCCATGATGCATGTAGTGGATGCTGTGATTCCAGAGCCATGATGCCATGATGCATGTAGTGGATGCTGTGATTCCAGAGCCATGATGCCATGATGCATGTAGTGGATGCTGTGATTCCAGCCCAACATCCATCCAGGCTGTTATGGTTTTACACATAGAGAAGAAACCCTCATTGTGTTTAGTCTGGGGATTCAGATGATTCTGTTTGTGTACATGTCTGTTTGTTTGTGTGCATGGGAGAGAGAGAGAGAGAGAGAGAGAGAGAGAGAGAGAGGGAGAGAGAGAGAGAGAGAGAGAGAGAGAGAGAGAGAGAGAGAGAGAGAGAGAGAGAGGAGAGAGAGAGAGGTGTATTTTGAAGTCGTCCATAATTCACCATCTCATCTCACCTCATGTTGCACAACAACACAGTCTAATAACGTGCAGACACGTCATCACACTCCCATGTTATTGTTTTTTTGGGTGTGTGACTGTGTTCTCATGCCCACGCATGCACGCACATATACACGCTGCACGCACACATACACGCATACACACGTGCGCGCGCACGCGCGCACGCGCAGCGGGGTGTCCCAGGCATTTAGATAATCAGTCTTTATGTGTGGTTTTTATTATTATGGTAGCTCTTTTCTTTTTAACGGCGTTATGTTGTCGGGCCTCCGCTGTGACTCTGGGAGATGGCCCTCTGACTTTATGGGCTTTCATTAACTACTTTATGACGAATACAATAACACGCGCGCGTGCGTGTGTGTGTGTGTGTGTGTGTGTGTGTGTGTGTGTGTGTGTGTGTGTGTGTGTGTGTGTGTGTGTGTGTGTGTGTGTGTGCGTGTGTGTGTGTGTGTGTGCGCGCGTGTGTGCGCGCGCGCTAAAGGCAGAAGGGAAACGTTAATGTATTAGCCATGCAGCACGATAATAAAATGTCGTCTTTTATTTTATTTTATACGACGTTCTAAATATCAAGTTAAATTCCTGACACATATACACAGTAGGCCTATATATATATATATAATTTATATATGTATTTAGAGACGAAGTAAAATATTTAAATGTCTACTATAACATCCTCTCTCTCCGTGCAGACCCAGGCGGCCTCGCGGGGCTGGACGGAGGCTCGTCCGGCTCCAGGCGCCTCCGCACGGCCTACACCAACACCCAGCTCCTGGAGCTGGAGAAGGAGTTCCACTTCAACAAGTACCTGTGTCGGCCTCGCCGCGTGGAGATCGCCGCGCTGCTGGACCTGACCGAGCGGCAGGTCAAAGTGTGGTTCCAGAACCGCAGGATGAAACACAAGCGGCAGAACACGCACGGAGGCCGGGGAGGAGGAGGAGGAGTAGACGGCGGCGCGGGGAGCGGCCACGACTCCTCCGCCGGAGACCCGGGCGGAGGCGGCGGCGGCTTCGAGCCGCTGGAGGGAGCGGACGCCTCGTCTCCTTACTCCAGCCAGCCGCTGGAGGCCTCGGGGACCGTGGGAGCGGAGTGCGAGGCGACTCCCACCGCCTACGTGAGCAGTGACAGCGGGGACAATGCGCAGCCCACGCCGGAGGACGGAGGTCGCTTGAGCCGCGCGGAACAACAACCCCCACCGCGCCCACTCCCACCGCGGCCCGCGGCGGCTTCATCTGCTCATTCTGCCGGTTCCTCCAACCAGCAGCACCGCGGTTCCCCCTCCTCCTCCTCCACGTTCGCCCCGACGCCCACCACCACCACCACCGCCATGCAGGCTGACATTAACCCCGCCAGCAGCGCGGCGATGCAGCGACTCGAGCCGGCTCGCGGAGCCCCGTCCGCGGCTAAACCTCCTCCCCATGCCGCCCCCGAGCACTCATTCACGGAGCAGCGGGATTCCTCCTCCTCCTCCAACTCCTCCGCCTCCTCCAGCACAACCTCCGCGGCCCCTCCTGCTGCTCCTCCCGCGGCCTCCTCCTCCACCTCCTCCTCGGTCTCCACCGCCTCCTCGTCTCTCCCGGAGCTGAACTTTTTCTCCGGGGACTCGTGCCTCCACCTCCCGGACGGCGCGCTGTCTCCCGGGATGCAGAGCTCTCTGGAGTCCCCGGTGGATTTCAGCGAGGAGGACTTTGACCTGTTCACGAGCACACTCTGCACCATAGACCTGCAGCACCTCAACTTTTAATTACAATTAATTTACATTCATAATAAATAAAACCACCCGAAAAATGAAACGCAGAAAGATAAGACGTTAACGGAACGATAAACAATCCACACGAAGGAGATGTTTTTTCTTCCCACGGACGAAATGTTTTGGAAAGCAACGATATTAAAGTCTCGGCAACATTCCATTCCTCCAAACATGTCTGAATGAAAACTATTGTTTTTGCTATTTTAGTTTTTATTCTTATTCTTGCAGCAGGTTTTTCTTTTTTTTAATTCGTTTAAAAACCTGATCTGACCTGAAAGTCAGTCCAAATGTGTTATTTTTTTAGACGGTAGATGTTTTTTGAATTCCCGTCGAAATAATGTGGATTTCTGCTCCGTTTTGTCCAAATGTCAGGTATTTATTGACCTTATTTCGTCTGTTATTTTTTTTTATCTCAGTATTAATTAGTTCTTATTTTAATTGATCACTGCAGTGTTTTTTTTGGTCGGAGCCGTGTTTTTTTTCGGCGGCAGATTAAAGCGATGATTGTTTTTAAAAAAGAAATAACTTCTCAGGAAATGTTTAATGGAATCTATTGTATAATAATGATATAGCTGGACTGATTTTAGACATTTAAAAAAAATAAAAAATAAAAGAAAGGAAATTCATATTTCTCTCTCTTAAAGGAGAAAAAAACAGCCCTTCTGGAACAAAAAAAAAGGATCCGACTTTTAGACGAGTTAGTTTTATTTATTGAGATTGTTTAATAGTGAAAAGAAGAACAAAAAAATGAAATTATTTATTGTACATTATTTTCATAGTTGAAACAATAATAATAAAAAAAAACCAGAAACATTTATGAAGGTGGTCTTTAGTGGTTTTTGTTTTACAGAGATATATAAATTAGTTTAGTAACAATTAACCTCTGATGAATTAATGATTAGTTGTGGTTTGGGTTGGAATGCGGTTGGATTCAGAATCTCCCTCGAGAGGTTCTGCTCAATGTTGGTTCATTTAATGTTTCAGTGTTTCTAATCACAATAGAAACAACATCCTTTCTTAAACAGCTTTTATTTTATTTTACTTCTAATGTGTTTTACTGCAGCACAATTTAAAGATATATAGCTATATGCTAGAGTAGACAGAATTATATTAACAGCACTTGTTTTTTTATTTTAAAACATTATTCTAATAACTAGTCGTCATATTAGCTACATTCTATTGTTGTTTTATTATTATAATGAGTCCAAATCATTATTAGTATGCTCTTATTATTATTACTATATTGTGACAAATTGCCAATTTATTTTCACCCAATAATGAGAAAATAGGATCCAATAATTTAAAATCTGTTTTTGGAACTATCCGCTATTTCTATTTAAATGTCTTGTCCTCTAATTATACAACCTCACATTGTCCTTATATCCACATGCAGCGCAAATCCCTGCATTAATAATACTACTACTACTACTACTACTAGTAATAATAATAATAATAATAACAATAATAATAATAACAGCAGTATACTATGTTAATAATATGAATCCCGGTCCAGACATAGAAGTCAACACAGAGAGACACATTGCCCTCCAGAGTGTTTACATTCTGATAACCTCAGAATAATAAGAAGTTATCAGACGAGAATTAGCTGTTTCCCTGCGCTGATAACACACACACACACACACACACACACACACACACACACACACACACACACACACACACACACACACACACACACACACACACACACACACACACACACACGCACACTCTCTCTGAGAGCTCGTTGTTAGCAGCTAGCCTAGCCTAGCTTCTTTCCCTGCCGAGTCAAAATGGCGCTGAGAGCACAATGGGCGATGGAACAATAAGCAGCCGAGGCAGCCATTACAGGGCTGCTGTGTGTGTGTGTGTGTGTGTGTGTGTGTGTGTGTGTGTGTGTGTGTGTGTGTGTGTGTGTGTGTGTGTGTGTGTGTGTGTGCGTGTGTTATGTAACACGTTAAAAGGCAGCGTGCAGGAGTTTTATTTATGATGTGATGCTTGTGATAGATTTATGGAGCGAGGTCAGAGCAGAGGCTGCGATTATAGACACATAATACAGAGGCTCCCCCACAGTGGGGTCCGGGGACCCCCAGGGGTCCTTGAGGGAGTTCCAGTGGGTCCCGGGGACCCCCAGGGGTCCTTGAGGGGGTTCCAGGGGGCCCATTTGGTTCCATTTGTACACTCTCAGAGTTACATTAACATTGATTTTACAATATAAAGTGGGGGTCCCAGAGATAGAAATGCCACTAAATGGGGGGTCTGTAGACTAATGCATGTTAAACTGGGGGTCCTTGAAATGAAAATGGTTGAAAATGACGGCTAGAGCTGTACAAATCTCCTCTTATGGGGGTCCCTGCAGGCATATGTTTTCAAATGGAGGTCTGCAGGGTAAAGGGTGTCATTTTGGGGGTCCTTGAAATGAAATGAAATGATTACTATATTTACCCAGGGTATCTGGGCTAAGCTCAAGAACTTGTTTCCAGCCAGGCCCTGCTCATAGAACACATTTCATCGTAGTGGTTCAATGTCTTGTTCAAGGGCACTTCAGCGGTGGTAATTTTTAACGTGTCGGACCGCTGATTCGAGCTGGCGACCTTCCGGTATCAAGACCGCTCTGCTATCCGTTCGGCCACCGCTGCCTACTGACATAAACAAGTTTGGACTACTATACTATACTACTACTACTACTACTACTACTACTACTACTACTACTAATAATAATAATAATGCATTCATCTTCAACCGCTTATCCGTAGTCGAGTCGCGGGGGCAACAGCTCCATTGCAGACTTCCCTCTCCAGAGCAACATTAGTAACTAATTACGTATTAATAATGTGCATAATTAATTATGCAAATTATTTAGTAATGAAATAAAAAGCACACTCCAAACACACCTTTTCAGACTCGCTTTCCCTACATAAATCCTCCCCCCCCCTTTTTACAATACTGATACTATTATACGAATAATAACGATACAATTACCAATACTTAATGAACTACACAAATTAATTAGTAGCCTAAACATACATAATAATAACAAAAATAAAATGGGTATATGTATTATGAATATTGCTGTAGCCTATAGTGTCATGTATATAGCATGGTTCTCAAAGTGTGGTCCGGGGACCCCCTGGGGTCCTTGAAGGGGTTCCAGGGGGTCCCCAGCTAAAACATTAAATATATAACTTAACAGTAACCACTTCAGCTCTAGCCTGTAGGAGGCTTGAGGAGCTGTATGGTACTGGACAGGTATGGCGCCATCTAGAGGAACTGTATGGTACTGGACAGGTATGGCGCCATCTAGAGGAACTGTATGGTACTGGACAGGTATGGCGCCATCTAGAGGAACTGTATGGTACTGGACAGGTATGGCGCCATCTAGAGGAACTATGGTACTGGACAGGTATGGCGCCATCTAGGGGGGTTTGCACTACTTTCAATGGGGTGACGTTAAAATGTTTGAATATTTTTGGAAACATTTTAAACAACTCAAATCTTGTATTGAGGCTCCCTGGCGCATGACAAGGTGTATAGAATCCAGATGTGTGAGTGTGCATGTGTGTGACTGCGTGCGTGCGTGCGTGCGTGCGTGCGTGCGTGCGTGCGTGCGTGCGTGCTTGCGTATATGTGTGTGTGTGTGTGTGTGTGTGTGTGTGTGTGTGTGTGTGTGTGTGTGTGTGTGTGTGTGTGTGTGTGTGGGAGCAGCAGTGTTCGATGTAACTGGTTGTGTCACATGACATCACTGGGCCTCGCAGGTCATGTGATCCATGTCGGTGGTCCTCAAACCTTTTCACGTCAAAGACCCAAAATTATGTATGTATTATTTCACTTGGAAACATGACGTTCAATAATAGCAATTCACTGAGACACATTGTGAGCTTTATAGCAGTGGTTCCCACAGTGGGGTCCGGGGACCCCCAGGGGTCCTTGAGGGAGTTCCAGGGGGTCCGGGGACCCCCAGGGGTCCTTGAGGGAGTTCCAGGGGGTCCCCAGCTCAATTAGAGATAGTTAGGAACCAAATGGACCTTATGGGTCTGTAACTCTGAGAGTGTACAAATGGAACCAAATGGACCCTTATGGGTCTGTAACTCTGAGAGTGTACAAATGGAACCAAATGGACCCTTATGGGTCTGTAACTCTGAGAGTTTACAAATGGAACCAAATGGACCCTTATGGGTCTGTAACTCTGAGAGTGTACACATGGAACCAAATGGACCCTTATGGGTCGGTAACTCTGAGAGTGTACACATGGAACCAAATGGACCCTTATGGGTCTGTAACTCTGAGAGTGTACAAATGGAACCAAATGGACCCTTATGGGTCTGTAACTCTGAGAGTGTACAAATGGAACCAAATGGACCCTTATGGGTCTGTAACTCTGAGAGTGTACAAATGGAACCAAATGGACCTTATGGGTCTGTAACTCTGAGAGTGTACAAATGGAACCAAATGGACCCTTATGGGTCTGTAACTCTGAGAGTGTACAAATGGAACCAAATGGACCCTTATGGGTCTGTAACTCTGAGAGTGTACAAATGGAACCAAATGGACCATTATGGGTCTGTAACTCTGAGAGTGTACAAATGGAACCAAATGGACCCTTATGGGTCTGTAACTCTGAGAGTGTACAAATGGAACCAAATGGACCCTTATGGGTCTGTAACTCTGAGAGTGTACAAATGGAACCAAATGGACCCTTATGGGTCGGTAACTCTGAGAGTGTACACATGGAACCAAATGGACCCTTATGGGTCTGTAACTCTGAGAGTGTACAAATGGAACCAAATGGACCCTTATGGGTCGGTAACTCTGAGAGTGTACACATGGAACCAAATGGACCCTTATGGGTCTGTAACTCTGAGAGTGTACAAATGGAACCAAATGGACCCTTATGGGTCTGTAACTCTGAGAGTGTACAAATGGAACCAAATGGACCCTTATGGGTCTGTAACTCTGAGAGTGTACAAATGGAACCAAATGGACCCTTATGGGTCTGTAACTCTGAGAGTGTACAAATGGAACCAAATGGACCCTTATGGGTCGGTAACTCTGAGAGTGTACACATGGAACCAAATGGACCCTTATGGGTCTGTAACTCTGAGAGTGTACAAATGGAACCAAATGGACCCTTATGGGTCTGTAACTCTGAGAGTGTACAAATGGAACCAAATGGACCCTAACGGGTCCATTTGGTTCCATTTGTACACTCTCAGAGTTAAAATAACATTGATTTTACAATATAAATTGGGGGTCCAAGAGATAGAAATACCATTAAATGGGGGTCCGTAGACTAATGCATGTCAAACTGGGGGGGGTCCTTGAAATTATACAGGTTGAGAATCACTGCTAGAGCCGTAGAAATCTTCTCCTATGGAGCGGTCCCTGGCATATATTTTCAAATGGGGGTCCGCGGGCTAAAAAATGACAATTTGGGGGTCCTTGACACGAAAAAGTTTGGGAACGACTGCTTTATAGTATATACTCCAGTGCATGGTTAAGGTTTATAGTATATACTCCAGTGCATGGTTTATAGTATATACTCCAGTGCATGGTTAAGGTTTATAGTATATACTCCAGTGCATGGTTTATAGTATATACTCCAGTGCATGGTTAAGGTTTATAGTATATACTCCAGTGCATGGTTTATAGTATATACTCCAGTGCATGGTTTATAGTATATACTCCAGTGCATGGTTTATAGTATATACTCCAGTGCATGGTTTATAGTATATACTCCAGTGCATGGTTAAGGTTTATAGTATATACTCCAGTGCATGGTTTATAGTATATACTCCAGTGCATGGTTTATAGTATATACTCCAGTGCATGGTTTATAGTATATACTCCAGTGCATGGTTTATAGTATATACTCCAGTGCATGGTTTATAGTATATACTCCAGTGCATGGTTTATAGTATATACTCCAGTGCATGGTTTATAGTATATACTCCAGTGCATGGTTTATAGTATATACTCCAGTGCATGGTTTATAGTATATACTCCAGTGCATGGTTTATAGTATATACTCCAGTGCATGGTTTATAGTATATACTCCAGTGCATGGTTTATAGTATATACTCCAGTGCATGGTTAAGGTTTATAGTATATACTCCAGTGCATGGTTTATAGTATATACTCCAGTGCATGGTTTATAGTATATACTCCAGTGCATGGTTTATAGTATATACTCCAGTGCATGGTTTATAGTATATACTCCAGTGCATGGTTAAGGTTTATAGTATATACTCCAGTGCATGGTTTATAGTATATACTCCAGTGCATGGTTTATAGTATATACTCCAGTGCATGGTTTATAGTATATACTCCAGTGCATGGTTTATAGTATATACTCCAGTGCATGGTTTATAGTATATACTCCAGTGCATGGTTTATAGTATATACTCCAGTGCATGGTTAAGGTTTATAGTATATACTCCAGTGCATGGTTAAGGTTTATAGTATATACTCCAGTGCATGGTTAAGGTTTATAGTATATACTCCAGTGCATGGTTTATAGTATATACTCCAGTGCATGGTTTATAGTATATACTCCAGTGCATGGTTTATAGTATATACTCCAGTGCATGGTTTATAGTATATACTCCAGTGCATGGTTTATAGTATATACTCCAGTGCATGGTTTATAGTATATACTCCAGTGCATGGTTTATAGTATATACTCCAGTGCATGGTTTATAGTATATACTCCAGTGCATGGTTTATAGTATATACTCCAGTGCATGGTTTATAGTATATACTCCAGTGCATGGTTTATAGTATATACTCCAGTGCATGGTTTATAGTATATACTCCAGTGCATGGTTTATAGTATATACTCCAGTGCATGGTTTATAGTATATACTCCAGTGCATGGTTAAGGTTTATAGTATATACTCCAGTGCATGGTTCTTTATAGTATATACTCCAGTGCATGGTTAAGGTTCCCACACCTTTTCATGTCAAGGACCCCCACATTGACACTAATTAGCACCGCGGACCCCCGTTTGAAAAGATATACCAGAGACCCCAATAAGAGAAGGTTTTTACGGCTATAGAGCGTCGCAGTCCCGCCCCCTACCATGGACCAGGAAATTAATCCCAATGCATTTTTCCCATAGACATTTCAAAAAGTATTTATTTAAAGACGGTTACGCCGCGGACAAAGCCAACTCGAGTCGTGACAACTCATGACAACACAAACAATAGTAGGGGGCGGGACTGCGACGCTCTATAGCAGTGATTCTCAACCTGTTTAATCTATATATATATATATATATAGGCCCGGCCCAAAACCTTTGGGTTGGGCAGAATTTGCTATTTTCAAAACGCCTAGATATGTACATAAGGTTTATGTAGCAAACCAGCTACCGGAAAAACATGTTTTTAGAACAACACAGAAACCCGCCTACCAGTGACATCATCAAGCTTTGTACATGTGCACGCATGCACATCGGTTATGTGCGTGCGTGCGTGCGTGCGTGCGTGCGTGCGTGCGTGCGTGCGTGCGTGCGTGCGTGCGTGCGTGCGTGCGTGCGTGCGTGCGTGCAAGGGCTTTCTTGCACTTTACGGTTGAAAATTCACAAACATTAAAGAGAACATTATGCCAGCTAATAGTGAACTAAATCCAAAACAAAACGGTGAACTATGTTCTGAGGAGTTCAACCATCAAACCAAGAGGTTAGTACTGTCTGTCTTGTCTGTCTGTCTGTCTGTCTGTCTGTCTGTCTGTCTGTCTGTCTGTCTGTCTGTCTGTCTGTCTGTCTGTCTGTCTGTCTGTCTGTCTGTCCACACTGAGATACACACATGATAAATTATGAATTATGAACAAGTTGGCTTCCTCATTTCTACAGACGAAAAACTGTTTGGGCTCCATTTTCGTCACCGCTAAACCCCTTATCCCTAAACTTCTTTGCCTTTTTTCTTTTACTATTTTGAAAAAAAAATTTGAGTAGTTCAACTAGCCAATCTACATTGACACGTTGTGAGCTTGTAGACTGGCCATTTTAACTATTGAAAAATGTTTTGCAAAAAAAAGGGTTTAGCGGTGATGAAAATGAAGCCCTTTAAGTCCAGACTAATTATCCATAATGTCTAAATGATGGATAAGGGGTCAGGACAACGAGGCCTTTTCGTGGAGGGGTCAGAATACAATTTGGACATAAACTGTTCTCAATTATATTTTCACAGTGTTGGTATGTTTTTATGCAGGATAATGATCAGATCAACCAGTAAGGAGCAGTGGCATGCCTCCTTCATTCCCTTCTCCAACATCTGGACTCATCTTCGGACAATTTTGCCACTATTCTTTTTGTTGATTTCAGTTCTGCTTTCAACACTATTCAACGCCATCACATGATCAAGAAACTGCACCTCCTCAACATCCCTCCACTCCTCATACACTGGACTCACGACTTCCTGAGTAACAGACCACAAGCAGTTAAAGTAGGAACATCATTTTTTTCGTCAAACGTTATCACCAGTACAGGGGCCCCCCAAGGCTGTGTCCTCAGTCCCTTCCTCTACACACTATACACAAATGACTGTATTAGCCCCTCACCCAGCAACATCACATACTTTAAATACTCTGATGATACTGCTATTCTCGGACTGCTCCATGACAATAACTCTATTACGGTCTATCAGAACACCATTTCTCATTTTACACAGTGGTGCACTGAAAACTATTTAGAGTTGAATGTGGACAAAACAAAAGAACTGGTCATTGAAACAAAGCACACTGGACTTAACCCACTCCTCATTAATGGTAAGACAGTAGAACAGGTTGCCAGTTTCACATATCTTGGACTCACTCTGGACAATAGACTTAGGTTTGATCAACATATTACATCTATCCAGTCACGTTTTCAGCAAAGACTTCATGTAATACGCAAGTTAAGATCATTATCTGTTGCTCCTCATCTTCTTTTATTATTGTACAAAAGCATTATTCAACCTGTTCTGTTGTACTGTTCTGCATGTTTCTACACCATACTGTCCATGCCTAACAGAAACAAACTTTTCAGTATTACCCGTATTGCTTCCAAGATTATCGGACTTCCCACACCAACACTTTCTGATATGAACAATAATGCCATCACACGGCTAGCACTCTCAATATCACGTGACACTGATCATCCCCTGTATCGCTTCTTCAACCTCATGCCATCAGGACAAAGATACAGAACCTTACCCTGGAAAAAGGTTCGTTTCAGTAGGAGTTTTGTCCCCTCAGCCATCGCGGCATTAAACAAACTGCCCCGCCGATAAGTTGGTTCTGTACACAGTGGGGAAGTCATGTTTTTGTTTGTCTTGGTGTTATGTCTTTCTGTACTATGTGTTGTTTTTGTTGTTGGTGTTGAACAGACCTGTGAAGATGAATATCCTTCGGGACAATAAACATTATTATTATTATTAAAAGTGGCACTGTTGTGCCAGAAACAGAGAGAGAGAGATAGTGTTGCACTGTTGCCTGCTAATTACAGAGAGAGAGAGAGAGAGAGAGAGAGAGAGAGAGAGGGAGAGAGAGAGAGAGAGTTGCACCACTCAGTTCACACGGGTGTGATCTTTTTGGCCATGGACACCCTAATATTTCTAGAAACAGAAAGAGCTCGCCCTGAATGACAATAACTAGGTCTGTAACTCAAATGGAACCAAATCGGGTCCATTTGGTTCCATTTGAACACCCAGAGTTAAGGGGGTCCCTGCAAATACAACATTTGACAACCACTAGTACTAGTTCCAAAAGGACTTTCAAACGAGGAAGGGTGTGGCCTGGTCAGCCTGCAATGACATGCATAAGATCTGGTCATCAAACTAGGAAGGGTGTGGCCTGGTCAGCCTGCAATGACATGCATAAGATCTGGTCATCAAACTAGGAAGGGTGTGGCCTGGTCAGCCTGCAATGACATGCATAAGATCTGGTCATCAAACTAGGAAGGGTATGGCCTGGTCAGCCTGCAATGTCATGCATAAGATCTGGTCATCAAACTAGGAAGGGTGGCCTGCAGGTCAGCCTGCAATGACATGCATAAGATCTGGTCATCAAACTAGGAAGGGTGTGGAATATTTAGGACGACCGTTGAGCCGATTCTACTCTATGGCTCCGAGACATGGACACTTTCAAAGAAACTAGAGAAACGGTTGGATGGCACTTACACCCGCCTTCTAATGAGAGCGTGAAAACTGTCTTGGAAGAGCCACCCATCTACTGATCTAATATACGGCAACCTTCCCTGCTTTTCTTTACTAGTCCGATCCAGAAGAACACAGTTTTCCGGCCACTGCTACAGAGCTGACAATGAGGTTATATCTTCCCTTCTTCTCTGGAGTCCTGCCTCAAAGCAGACCAGAGGTAGAAAGATGTCGTTCCCTGATGTCATCGCTAGGGACACATGATGTCATCGCTAGGGATACATGATGTCATCGCTAGGGACACATGATGTCATCGCTAGGGACACATGATGTCATCGCTATAGGGACACATGATGTCATCGCTATAGGGACACATGATGTCATCGCTATAGGGACACATGATGTCATCGCTAGGGACACATGCATCAGTAAAGCAGGAACTGAGGATGGTAATGAAGGACCGGGAAGTCTGGCGTGGCGTTGTGGAAAGCACACTCACATTTATATTATTTAGTATTTTAGAAATCAGCGAAACTTTACGGCGATTCAGAAACACAGACCAGGCTATAATTCCTCCGAGGTGGAAAGCCTGGATACTAAGGGTTAATGTTGGAGACGCTAAGGGTTAATGTTGGAGACGCTGAAGGGGTTAATGTTGGAGACGCTAAGGGTTAATGTTGGAGACGCTAAGGGTTAATGTTGGAGACGCTAAGGGTTAATGTTGGAGACGCTAAGGGTTAATGTTGGAGACGCTAAGGGTTAATGTTGGAGACGCTAAGGGTTAATATTGGAGACGCTAAGGGTTAATGTTGGAGACGCTAAGGGTTAATGTTGGAGACGCTAAGGGTTAATGTTGGAGACGCTAAGGGTTAATGTTGGAGACGCTAAGGGTTAATGTTGGAGACGCTAAGGGTTAATGTTGGAGACGCTAAGGGTTAATGTTGGAGACGCTGAAGGGGTTAATGTTGGAGACGCTAAGGGTTAATGTTGGAGACGCTGGAAGGGGTTAATGTTGGAGACGCTAAGGGTTAATGTTGGAGACGCTAAGGGTTAATGTTGGAGACGCTAAGGGTTAATGTTGCAGACGCTAAGGGTTAATGTTGGAGACGCTAAGGGTTAATATTGGAGACGCTAAGGGTTAATGTTGGAGACGCTGGAAGGGGTTAATGTTGGAGACGCTAAGGGTTAATGTTGGAGACGCTAAGGGTTAATGTTGGAGACGCTAAGGGTTAATGTTGGAGACGCTAAGGGTTAATGTTGGAGACGCTAAGGGTTAATGTTGGAGACGCTAAGGGTTAATGTTGGAGACGCTAAGGGTTAATGTTGGAGACGCTAAGGGTTAATGTTGGAGACGCTAAGGGTTAATGTTGGAGACGCTAAGGGTTAATGTTGGAGACGCTGAAGGGGTTAATGTTGGAGACGCTAAGGGTTAATGTTGGAGACGCTAAGGGTTAATGTTGGAGACGCTAAGGGTTAATGTTGGAGACGCTAAGGGTTAATGTTGGAGACGCTAAGGGTTAATGTTGGAGACGCTAAGGGTTAATGTTGGAGACGCTAAGGGTTAATGTTGGAGACGCTGAAGGGGTTAATGTTGGAGACGCTAAGGGTTAATGTTGGAGACGCTAAGGGTTAATGTTGGAGACGCTAAGGGTTAATGTTGGAGACGCTAAGGGTTAATGTTGGAGACGCTAAGGGTTAATGTTGGAGACGCTAAGGGTTAATGTTGGAGACGCTAAGGGTTAATGTTGGAGACGCTAAGGGTTAATGTTGGAGACGCTAAGGGTTAATGTTGGAGACGCTAAGGGTTAATGTTGGAGACGCTAAGGGTTAATGTTGGAGACGCTAGGGGTTAATGTTGGAGACGCTAAGGGTTAATGTTGGAGACGCTAAGGGTTAATGTTGGAGACGCTAAGGGTTAATGTTGGAGACGCTAAGGGTTAATGTTGGAGACGCTAAGGGTTAATGTTGGAGACGCTAAGGGTTAATGTTGGAGACGCTAGGGGTTAATGTTGGAGACGCTAAGGGTTAATGTTGGAGACGCTAGGGGTTAATGTTGGAGACGCTAAGGGTTAATGTTGGAGACGCTAAGGGTTAATGTTGGAGACGCTAAGGGTTAATGTTGGAGACGCTAAGGGTTAATGTTGGAGACGCTAAGGGTTAATGTTGGAGACGCTAAGGGTTAATGTTGGAGACACTAAGGGTTAATGTTGGAGACGCTGGAGGGGTTAATGTTGGAGACGCTAAGGGTTAATGTTGGAGACGCTAAGGGTTAATGTTGGAGACGCTAAGGGTTAATGTTGGAGACGCTAAGGGTTAATGTTGGAGACGCTGGAGGGGTTAATGTTGGAGACGCTAAGGGTTAATGTTGGAGACGCTGGAGGGGTTAATGTTGGAGACGCTAAGGGTTAATGTTGGAGACGCTAAGGGTTAATGTTGGAGATGCTAAGGGTTAATGTTGGAGACGCTAAGGGTTAATGTTGGAGACGCTAAGGGTTAATGTTGGAGACGCTAAGGGTTAATGTTGCAGACGCTAAGGGTTAATGTTGGAGACGCTAAGGGTTAATGTTGGAGACGCTAAGGGTTAATGTTGGAGACGCTAAGGGTTAATGTTGGAGACGCTAAGGGTTAATGTTGGAGATGCTAAGGGTTAATGTTGGAGACGCTAAGGGTTAATGTTGGAGACGCTAAGGGTTAATGTTGGAGACGCTAAGGGTTAATGTTGGAGACGCTAAGGGTTAATGTTGGAGACGCTAAGGGTTAATGTTGGAGACGCTAAGGGTTAATGTTGGAGACGCTAAGGGTTAATGTTGGAGACGCTAAGGGTTAATGCTGGAGACGCTGAAGGGGTTAATGTTGGAGACGCTAAGGGTTAATGTTGGAGACGCTAAGGGTTAATGTTGGAGACGCTAAGGGTTAATGTTGGAGACGCTAAGGGTTAATGTTGGAGACGCTAAGGGTTAATGTTGGAGACGCTAAGGGTTAATGTTGGAGACGCTAAGGGTTAATATTGGAGACGCTAAGGGTTAATGTTGGAGACGCTAAGGGTTAATGTTGGAGACGCTAAGGGTTAATGTTGGAGACGCTAAGGGTTAATGTTGGAGACGCTAAGGGTTAATGTTGGAGACGCTAAGGGTTAATGTTGGAGACGCTAAGGGTTAATGTTGGAGACGCTGAAGGGGTTAATGTTGGAGACGCTAAGGGTTAATGTTGGAGACGCTGGAAGGGGTTAATGTTGGAGACGCTAAGGGTTAATGTTGGAGACGCTAAGGGTTATTGTTGGAGACGCTAAGGGTTAATGTTGCAGACGCTAAGGGTTAATGTTGGAGACGCTAAGGGTTAATATTGGAGACGCTAAGGGTTAATGTTGGAGACGCTGGAAGGGGTTAATGTTGGAGACGCTAAGGGTTAATGTTGGAGACGCTGAAGGGGTTAATGTTGGAGACGCTAAGGGTTAATGTTGGAGACGCTAAGGGTTAATGTTGGAGACGCTAAGGGTTAATGTTGGAGACGCTAAGGGTTAATGTTGGAGACGCTAAGGGTTAATGTTGGAGACGCTAAGGGTTAATGTTGGAGACGCTAAGTGTTAATGTTGGAGACGCTAAGGGTTAATGTTGGAGACGCTAAGGGTTAATGTTGGAGACGCTAAGGGTTAATGTTGGAGACGCTAAGGGTTAATGTTGGAGACGCTAAGGGTTAATGTTGGAGACGCTAAGGGTTAATGTTGGAGACGCTAAGGGTTAATGTTGGAGACGCTAAGGGTTAATGTTGGAGACGCTGAAGGGGTTAATGTTGGAGACGCTAAGGGTTAATGTTGGAGACGCTAAGGGTTAATGTTGGAGACGCTAAGGGTTAATGTTGGAGACGCTAAGGGTTAATGTTGGAGACGCTAAGGGTTAATGTTGGAGACGCTAAGGGTTAATGTTGGAGACGCTAAGGGTTAATGTTGGAGACGCTAAGGGTTAATGTTGGAGACGCTAAGGGTTAATGTTGGAGACGCTAGGGGTTAATGTTGGAGACGCTAAGGGTTAATGTTGGAGACGCTAAGGGTTAATGTTGGAGACGCTAAGGGTTAATGTTGGAGACGCTAAGGGTTAATGTTGGAGACGCTAAGGGTTAATGTTGGAGACGCTAAGGGTTAATGTTGGAGACGCTAGGGGTTAATGTTGGAGACGCTAAGGGTTAATGTTGGAGACGCTAGGGGTTAATGTTGGAGACGCTAAGGGTTAATGTTGGAGACGCTAAGGGTTAATGTTGGAGACGCTAAGGGTTAATGTTGGAGACGCTAAGGGTTAATGTTGGAGACGCTAAGGGTTAATGTTGGAGACGCTAAGGGTTAATGTTGGAGACACTAAGGGTTAATGTTGGAGACGCTGGAGGGGTTAATGTTGGAGACGCTAAGGGTTAATGTTGGAGACGCTAAGGGTTAATGTTGGAGACGCTAAGGGTTAATGTTGGAGACGCTAAGGGTTAATGTTGGAGACGCTGGAGGGGTTAATGTTGGAGACGCTAAGGGTTAATGTTGGAGACGCTGGAGGGGTTAATGTTGGAGACGCTAAGGGTTAATGTTGGAGACGCTAAGGGTTAATGTTGGAGACGCTAAGGGTTAATGTTGGAGACGCTAAGGGTTAATGTTGGAGACGCTAAGGGTTAATGTTGGAGACGCTAAGGGTTAATGTTGCAGACGCTAAGGGTTAATGTTGGAGACGCTAAGGGTTAATGTTGGAGACGCTAAGGGTTAATGTTGGAGACGCTAAGGGTTAATGTTGGAGACGCTAAGGGTTAATGTTGGAGACGCTAAGGGTTAATGTTGGAGACGCTAAGGGTTAATGTTGGAGACGCTAAGGGTTAATGTTGGAGACGCTAAGGGTTAATGTTGGAGACGCTAAGGGTTAATGTTGGAGACGCTAAGGGTTAATGTTGGAGACGCTAAGGGTTAATGCTGGAGACGCTGAAGGGGTTAATGTTGGAGACGCTAAGGGTTAATGTTGGAGACGCTAAGGGTTATTGTTGGAGACGCTAAGGGTTAATGTTGCAGACGCTAAGGGTTAATGTTGGAGACGCTAAGGGTTAATGTTGGAGACGCTAAGGGTTAATGTTGGAGACGCTAAGGGTTAATGTTGGAGACGCTAAGGGTTAATGTTGGAGACGCTGGCAGGGGTTAATGTTGGAGACGCTAAGGGTTAATGTTGGAGACGCTAAGGGTTAATGTTGGAGACGCTAAGGGTTAATGTTGGAGACGCTGAAAGGGTTAATGTTGGAGACGCTAAGGGTTAATGTTGGAGACGCTAAGGGTTAATGTTGGAGACGCTAAAGGTTAATGTTGCAGACGCTAAGGGTTAATGTTGGAGACGCTAAGGGTTAATGTTGGAGACGCTAAGGGTTAATGTTGGAGACGCTAAGGGTTAATGTTGGAGACGCTAAGGGTTAATGTTGCAGACGCTAAGGGTTAATGTTGGAGACGCTAAGGGTTAATGTTGGAGACGCTAAGGGTTAATGTTGGAGACGCTGAAGGGGTTAATGTTGGAGACGCTAAGGGTTAATGTTGGAGACGCTAAGGGTTAATGTTGGAGACGCTAAGGGTTAATGTTGGAGACGCTAAGGGTTAATGTTGGAGACGCTAAGGGTTAATGTTGGAGACGCTAAGGGTTAATGTTGGAGACGCTAAGGGTTAATGTTGGAGACGCTGGAGGGTTAATGTTGGAGACGCTAAGGGTTAATGTTGGAGACGCTAAGGGTTAATGTTGGAGACGCTAAGGGTTAATGTTGGAGACGCTAAGGGTTAATGTTGGAGACGCTAAGGGTTAATGTTGGAGACGCTAAGGGTTAATGTTGGAGACGCTAAGGGTTAATGTTGGAGACGCTGGAAGGGGTTAATGTTGGAGACGCTAAGGGTTAATGTTGGAGACGCTAAGGGTTAATGTTGGAGACGCTAAGGGTTAATGTTGGAGACGCTAAGGGTTAATGTTGGAGACGCTAAGGGTTAATGTTGGAGACGCTAAGGGTTAATGTTGGAGACGCTAAGGGTTAATGTTGGAGACGCTAAGGGTTAATGTTGGAGACGCTAAGGGTTAATGTTGGAGACGCTAAGGGTTAATGTTGGAGACGCTAAAGGTTAATGTTGCAGACGCTAAGGGTTAATGTTGGAGACGCTAAGGGTTAATGTTGGAGACGCTAAGGGTTAATGTTGGAGACGCTAAGGGTTAATGTTGGAGACGCTAAGGGTTAATGTTGCAGACGCTAAGGGTTAATGTTGGAGACGCTAAGGGTTAATGTTGGAGACGCTAAGGGTTAATGTTGGAGACGCTGAAGGGGTTAATGTTGGAGACGCTAAGGGTTAATGTTGGAGACGCTAAGGGTTAATGTTGGAGACGCTGGAGGGTTAATGTTGGAGACGCTAAGGGTTAATGTTGGAGACGCTAAGGGTTAATGTTGGAGACGCTAAGGGTTAATGTTGGAGACGCTAAGGGTTAATGTTGGAGACGCTAAGGGTTAATGTTGGAGACGCTAAGGGTTAATGTTGGAGACGCTAAGGGTTAATGTTGGAGACGCTAAGGGTTAATGTTGGAGACGCTAAGGGTTAATGTTGGAGACGCTAAGGGTTAATGTTGGAGACGCTAAGGGTTAATGTTGGAGACGCTAAGGGTTCATGTTGGAGACGCTAAGGGTTAATGTTGGAGACGCTAAGGGTTAATGTTGGAGACGCTGGAGGGGTTAATGTTGGAGACGCTAAGGGTTAATGTTGGAGACGCTAAGGGTTAATGTTGGAGACGCTAAGGGTTAATGTTGGAGACGCTAAGGGTTAATGTTGGAGACGCTGAAGGGGTTAATGTTGGAGACGCTAAGGGTTAATGTTGGAGACGCTAAGGGTTAATGTTGGAGACGCTAAAGGGTTAATGTTGGAGACGCTAAAGGGTTAATGTTGGAGACGCTAAGGGTTAATGTTGGAGACGCTAAGGGTTAATGTTGGAGACGCTAAAGGGTTAATGTTGGAGACGCTAAGGGTTAATGTTGGAGACGCTAAGGGTTAATGTTGGAGACGCTGGAGGGGTTAATGTTGGAGACGCTAAGGGTTAATGTTGGAGACGCTAAGGGTTAATGTTGGAGACGCTAAAGGGTTAATGTTGGAGACGCTAAGGGTTAATGTTGGAGACGCTAAGGGTTAATGTTGGAGACGCTGAAGGGGTTAATGTTGGAGACGCTAAGGGTTAATGTTGGAGACGCTAAGGGTTAATGTTGGAGACGCTAAGGGTTAATGTTGGAGACGCTGGAGGGGTTAATGTTGGAGACGCTAAGGGTTAATGTTGGAGACGCTAAGGGTTAATGTTGGAGACGCTAAGGGTTAATGTTGGAGACGCTAAGGGTTAATGTTGGAGACGCTGAAGGGGTTAATGTTGGAGACGCTAAGGGTTAATGTTGGAGACGCTAAGGGTTAATGTTGGAGACGCTAAAGGGTTAATGTTGGAGACGCTAAAGGGTTAATGTTGGAGACGCTAAGGGTTAATGTTGGAGACGCTAAGGGTTAATGTTGAAGACGCTAAAGGGTTAATGTTGGAGACGCTAAGGGTTAATGTTGGAGACGCTAAGGGTTAATGTTGGAGACGCTGGAGGGGTTAATGTTGGAGACGCTAAGGGTTAATGTTGGAGACGCTAAGGGTTAATGTTGGAGACGCTAAAGGGTTAATGTTGGAGACGCTAAGGGTTAATGTTGGAGACGCTAAGGGTTAATGTTGGAGACGCTGAAGGGGTTCATGTTGGAGACGCTAAGAGTTAATGTTGGAGACGCTAAGGGTTAATGTTGGAGACGCTAAGGGTTAATGTTGGAGACGCTAAGGGTTAATGTTGGAGACGCTAAGGGTTAATGTTGGAGACGCTAAGGGTTAATGTTGGAGACGCTAAGGGTTAATGTTGGAGACGCTAAGGGTTAATGTTGGAGACGCTGGAGGGGTTAATGTTGGAGACGCTAAGGGTTAATGTTGGAGACGCTAAGGGTTAATGTTGGAGACGCTAAGGGTTAATGTTGGAGACGCTGAAGGGGTTAATGTTGGAGGCGCTAAGGGTTAATGTTGGAGACGCTAAGGGTTAATGTTGGAGACGCTAAAGGGTTAATGTTGGAGACGCTAAAGGGTTAATGTTGGAGACGCTAAGGGTTAATGTTGGAGACGCTAAGGGTTAATGTTGGAGACGCTGGAGGGGTTAATGTTGGAGACGCTAAGGGTTAATGTTGGAGACGCTAAGGGTTAATGTTGGAGACGCTAAGGGTTAATGTTGGAGACGCTAAAGGGTTAATGTTGGAGACGCTAAGGGTTAATGTTGGAGACGCTAAGGGTTAATGTTGGAGACGCTAAAGGGTTAATGTTGGAGACGCTAAGGGTTAATGTTGGAGACGCTAAGGGTTAATGTTGGAGACGCTAAAGGGTTAATGTTGGAGGCGCTGGAAGGGGTTAATGTTGGAGACGCTAAGGGTTAATGTTGGAGACGCTAAGGGTTAATGTTGGAGACGCTAAGGGTTAATGTTGGAGACGCTGAAGGGGTTAATGTTGGAGACGCTGAAGGGTTAATGTTGGAGACGCTGAAGGGGTTAATGTTGGAGACGCTAAAGGGTTAATGTTGGAGACGCTGAAGGGTTAATGTTGGAGACGCTAAGGGTTAATGTTGGAGACGCTAAGGGTTAATGTTGGAGACGCTAAGGGTTAATGTTGGAGACGCTAAGGGTTAATGTTGGAGACGCTAAGGGTTAATGTTGGAGACGCTAAGGGTTAATGTTGGAGACGCTGAAGGGGTTAATGTTGGAGACGCTAAGGGTTAATGTTGGAGACGCTAAGGGTTAATGTTGGAGACGCTGAAGGGTTAATGTTGGAGACGCTGAAGGGTTAATGTTGGAGACGCTAAGGGTTAATGTTGGAGACGCTAAGGGTTAATGTTGGAGACGCTGAGGGTTAATGTTGGAGACGCTAAGGGTTAATGTTGGAGACGTTAAGGGTTAATGTTGGAGACGCTAAAGGGTTAATGTTGGAGACGCTAAGGGTTAATGTTGGAGACGCTAAGGGTTAATGTTGGAGACGCTGAAGGGGTTAATGTTGGAGACGCTAAGGGTTAATGTTGGAGACGCTAAGGGTTAATGCTGGAGACGCTAAGGGTTAATGTTGGAGACGCTGAAGGGTTAATGTTGGAGACGCTAAGGGTTAATGTTGGAGACGCTAAGGGTTAATGTTGGAGACGCTAAAGGGTTAATGTTGGAGACGCTAAAGGGTTAATGTTGGAGACGCTAAGGGTTAATGTTGGAGACGCTAAGGGTTAATGTTGGAGACGCTAAAGGGTTAATGTTGGAGACGCTAAGGGTTAATGTTGGAGACGCTAAGGGTTAATGTTGGAGACGCTAAAGGGTTAATGTTGGAGACGCTAAGGGTTAATGTTGGAGACGCTAAGGGTTAATGTTGGAGACGCTGAAGGGTTAATGTTGGAGACGCTAAGGGTTAATGTTGGAGACGCTAAGGGTTAATGTTGGAGACGCTGAAGGGGTTAATGTTGGAGACGCTAAGGGTTAATGTTGGAGACGCTAAGGGTTAATGTTGGAGACGCTAAGGGTTAATGTTGGAGACGCTAAGCTAAGGGTTAATGTTGGAGACGCTAAGGGTTAATGTTGGAGACGCTAAGGGTTAATGTTGGAGACGCTGAAGGGGTTAATGTTGGAGACGCTAAGGGTTAATGTTGGAGACGCTAAGGGTTAATGTTGGAGACACTAAGGGTTAATGTTGGAGACGCTGGAGGGGTTAATGTTGGAGACGCTAAGGGTTAATGTTGGAGACGCTAAGGGTTAATGTTGGAGACGCTAAGGGTTAATGTTGGAGACGCTAAGGGTTAATGTTGGAGACGCTGGAGGGGTTAATGTTGGAGACGCTAAGGGTTAATGTTGGAGACGCTGGAGGGGTTAATGTTGGAGACGCTAAGGGTTAATGTTGGAGACGCTGAAGGGGTTAATGTTGGAGACGCTAAGGGTTAATGTTGGAGACGCTAAGGGTTAATGTTGGAGACGCTAAGGGTTAATGTTGGAGACGCTAAGCTAAGGGTTAATGTTGGAGACGCTAAGGGTTAATGTTGGAGACGCTAAGGGTTAATGTTGGAGACGCTGAAGGGTTAATGTTGGAGACGCTAAGGGTTAATGTTGGAGACGCTAAGGGTTAATGTTGGAGACACTAAGGGTTAATGTTGGAGACGCTGGAGGGGTTAATGTTGGAGACGCTAAGGGTTAATGTTGGAGACGCTAAGGGTTAATGTTGGAGACGCTAAGGGTTAATGTTGGAGACGCTAAGGGTTAATGTTGGAGACGCTGGAGGGGTTAATGTTGGAGACGCTAAGGGTTAATGTTGGAGACGCTGGAGGGTTAATGTTGGAGACGCTAAGGGTTAATGTTGGAGACGCTAAGGGTTAATGTTGGAGACGCTAAGGGTTAATGTTGGAGACGCTAAGGGTTAATGTTGGAGACGCTAAGGGTTAATGTTGGAGACGCTAAGGGTTAATGTTGCAGACGCTAAGGGTTAATGTTGGAGACGCTAAGGGTTAATGTTGGAGACGCTAAGGGTTAATGTTGGAGACGCTAAGGGTTAATGTTGGAGACGCTAAGGGTTAATGTTGGAGACGCTAAGGGTTAATGTTGGAGACGCTAAGGGTTAATGTTGGAGACGCTAAGGGTTAATGTTGGAGACGCTAAGGGTTAATGTTGGAGACGCTAAGGGTTAATGTTGGAGACGCTAAGGGTTAATGTTGGAGACGCTAAGGGTTAATGCTGGAGACGCTGAAGGGGTTAATGTTGGAGACGCTAAGGGTTAATGTTGGAGACGCTAAGGGTTAATGTTGGAGACGCTAAGGGTTAATGTTGCAGACGCTAAGGGTTAATGTTGGAGACGCTAAGGGTTAATGTTGGAGACGCTAAGGGTTAATGTTGGAGACGCTAAGGGTTAATGTTGGAGACGCTAAGGGTTAATGTTGGAGACGCTGGCAGGGGTTAATGTTGGAGACGCTAAGGGTTAATGTTGGAGACGCTAAGGGTTAATGTTGGAGACGCTAAGGGTTAATGTTGGAGACGCTGAAGGGGTTAATGTTGGAGACGCTAAGGGTTAATGTTGGAGACGCTAAGGGTTAATGTTGGAGACGCTAAGGTTAATGTTGCAGACGCTAAGGGTTAATGTTGGAGACGCTAAGGGTTAATGTTGGAGACGCTAAGGGTTAATGTTGGAGACGCTAAGGGTTAATGTTGGAGACGCTAAGGGTTAATGTTGCAGACGCTAAGGGTTAATGTTGGAGACGCTAAGGGTTAATGTTGGAGACGCTAAGGGTTAATGTTGGAGACGCTGAAGGGTTAATGTTGGAGACGCTAAGGGTTAATGTTGGAGACGCTAAGGGTTAATGTTGGAGACGCTAAGGGTTAATGTTGGAGACGCTAAGGGTTAATGTTGGAGACGCTAAGGGTTAATGTTGGAGACGCTAAGGGTTAATGTTGGAGACGCTAAGGGTTAATGTTGGAGACGCTGGAGGGTTAATGTTGGAGACGCTAAGGGTTAATGTTGGAGACGCTAAGGGTTAATGTTGGAGACGCTAAGGGTTAATGTTGGAGACGCTAAGGGTTAATGTTGGAGACGCTAAGGGTTAATGTTGGAGACGCTAAGGGTTAATGTTGGAGACGCTAAGGGTTAATGTTGGAGACGCTGAAGGGTTAATGTTGGAGACGCTAAGGGTTAATGTTGGAGACGCTGAGGGTTAATGTTGGAGACGCTAAGGGTTAATGTTGGAGACGCTAAGGGTTAATGTTGGAGACGCTAAGGGTTAATGTTGGAGACG
>NW_027637102.1:722225-747061 GCF_951216825.1 Electrona antarctica | reverse complement strand
ACTACTGCTACTATTACTGCTGCTACTACTACTACTAAATACTACTGCTACTACTACTAAATACTACTGCTACTATTACTGCTACTGCTACTGCTACTACTGCTACTACTGCTGCTACTGCTTACCTACTACTGCTACTGCTACTACTACTACTACTACTACTACTACTACTACTACTAGTACTACTAGTACTACTACTGTAGTACTGCTACTGCTACTGCTACTACTACTACTGCTACTGCTACTACTACTACTACTACTAGTACTACTAGTACTACTACTACTGCTACTGCTACTGCTACTGCTACTGCTACTACTACTACTACTAGTACTACTAGTACTACTACTACTACTACTGCTACTACTACTACTACTACTAGTACTACTAGTACTACTACTAGTACTACTACTACTGCTACTACTACTACTAGTACTACTACTACTAGTAGTACTAGTACTAGTACTACTACTAGTACTACTACTACTGCTACTACTACTACTAGTACTACTACTACTAGTAGTTGCCCTAGTAGTGTCCCTATAGTGATGACATCATGTGTCCCTAGTGATGACATCATGTGTCCCTATAGTGATGACATCATGTGTCCCTAGCGATGACATCATGTGTCCCTAGTGATGACATCATGTGTCCCTATAGTGATGACATCATGTGTCCCTAGCGATGACATCATGTGTCCCTAGTGATGACATCATGTGTCCCTATACCATAAAGCATTACACTTGTTTACAATATGGCCCACCATTTTCAATTCATCAAAACGTATACTACTACTACTACTACTACTACCACTACTACTACTAAATACTACTGCTACTGCTACTGCTACTGCTACTACTACTACTACTACTACTACTACTACTACTACTACTACTACTAAATACTACTGCTACTACTACTAAATACTACTGCTACTATTACTGCTGCTACTACTACTACTAAATACTACTGCTACTACTACTAAATACTACTGCTACTATTACTGCTACTGCTACTGCTACTACTGCTACTACTGCTGCTACTGCTACTACTACTGCTACTACTACTACTACTACTACTACTACTACTACTACTACTACTAGTACTACTAGTACTACTACTGTAGTACTGCTACTGCTACTGCTACTACTACTACTGCTACTGCTACTACTACTACTACTACTAGTACTACTAGTACTACTACTACTGCTACTGCTACTGCTACTGCTACTGCTACTACTACTACTACTAGTACTACTAGTACTACTACTACTACTACTGCTACTACTACTACTACTACTAGTACTACTAGTACTACTACTAGTACTACTACTACTGCTACTACTACTACTAGTACTACTACTACTAGTAGTACTAGTACTAGTACTACTACTAGTACTACTACTACTGCTACTACTACTACTAGTACTACTACTACTAGTAGTTGCCCTAGTAGTGTCCCTATAGTGATGACATCATGTGTCCCTAGTGATGACATCATGTGTCCCTATAGTGATGACATCATGTGTCCCTAGCGATGACATCATGTGTCCCTAGTGATGACATCATGTGTCCCTATAGTGATGACATCATGTGTCCCTAGCGATGACATCATGTGTCCCTAGTGATGACATCATGTGTCCCTATAGTGATGACATCATGTGTCCCTAGCGATGACATCATGTGTCCCTAGCGATGACATCAGGGAACGACAGTTTTCTATACCTCTGGTCTGCTTTGAGGCAGGACTCCAGAGAAGAAGGGAAGATATAACCTCACGGTCAGCTCTGTAGCAGTGGCCGGAAAACTGTGTTCTTCTGGTGTGAAGAAACACGGGGAAGGTTGCCGTATATTAGATACTTTAGCTATACTACTTAGCTATACTTAGCTACTATACTTAGCTACTACTACTACTGCTACTGCTACTACTTATATAATTGCTATATTGCTACCATCAGCTGTTATCAGTATAACTAATGTATACTTGGTCTCATAGGTTACAGTATTAATAATAATCCTACTCTCATATCTTGTTTGAATCATCATTATATTAATGTTGTTGCTGCTGCACTGTCTGAGTTATGATATGAAATGATACATTCATATCCCCTGGCGTGCACGCACACTCACACACACGCACGCACGCGCTCGCACACGCATACACACACACACACACACACCATAGCAGCATATTATATTACATTAGCACGTGTCACCACATTGACCTACATTATGTTACATTGCATTACATCACGCCCACACACGCCCACACACGCACACGCACATGCACGCACGCACACACACACACATGCACACGCACACACATGCACACGCGCGTGCACAACACACTGCCATTCTAAAACTTATCATAATTTTATCTATACAATATTCCAGCCTTAATTCATTAAAAGAATAATTCTGATTCCAGTAATAAATAATGAAGTTAATGTATTTCCTGTCACGTGACACAGGCCTGAGTGTCTCGTGCTGTTGACTGTTCCACATTCCCAAAGCCATGATGACGTCATCGCCAGGCTGAGGTCATGGAGAGAGTTGGCGCCAATAAAAACGCACACAACCTTTTAAATGGCGATGACCGAATCAACTATAATAAAGCCTTATATGTTTTTATACTAAATAATAAAACATGCAAACGAATAGCATTCGTTGCACAGATTTCTGGATCTATGCATGGGGAAGTAAATACAAACGTTTTTGCTTTGATTAGAATCATAATTGATTACATTAATTCCTTCAAGCGGTTTATTCTCGCATTCTGCTCTTCAATTACGATGCGATAAAACATCACGCGATAATGTCCGAGTTTTCAGAGAGAAAACTTTCAGAACAAACGTCAACAAACAAACAGGGTTGTTTTTACATCCAGGTTGGTTGTAAAAACAATAAGCTGTCAATTAATGATAAACAAACTAATAAAGTGTCCTATAAAATATTAAAGCATCCTATATAAGCTGAATTAGGACAGAGTCTGAAACCAGAACAGCCTGTGTGTAGAATGTAGGCTAATCTACACTCCTATAAATAGCATATCTCTGTGCATTAGGCCTGTATAATATACATAGTCATATAGGCCTGTATAATATATAGGCCTATTTAATATATATAGTCATATAGGCCTGTATAATATACAGGCCTACATGTGTAACATATTATGTTACACTATATATAAAATTGCACTATAACATTTTTCTAACACACATAAACTCAAACAAGCAAGCAAAAAATTACTAAATTATTAAGAAATCCCAAATAGCAAAATACAACACGTTGCATAATTCCATATACCGACACTGCATGATATGAATAAAAAACCATAGCATTGATTGCATTTAAATCATAAGCCTTATATGTATACACAATAAATAATATAAAGTAAATGTGACAGCAATGTCAAGGTGTAACACATGTCCTTTTTAAAATATATATATATCTTTGTATGATTGTTTGAAAGGATTTAAAATAGTGGAAAATAGTCGATCTACAAGCACACAACGCCTCGCACGGCGAGGCGTTGTGTGCTTGTAGATCGACTATTTCCCACTATACTTTTTTTGCGTGGCGCTCATGGTATGATTGATGAAGTAGAACTTTGATTTACGGTGCAGGGGAAAAAACATAAACATTTGAAACTTGGAGATGTTGAGGTTTCTGACCCGAAAATATGTAATATTATGAGTAATTATGTGGTGTGAAATATGCGTCAATGTGATTTGTGTAATGTGATATTTATGAATGAATTGACTTACCGGGAGGAGAGTGCTTCTTATGTGGTGTGTTTGTGGTCAAAGCGGAGAGCGGGATCTTCTTCCAGTTGACTTGTTGTAGGAACTATATCAGAGAGAGAGAAAGAAAGAGAGAAAGAAAGAAAGAAAGAAAGAGAGAAAGAAAGAAAGAAAGAAAGAGAGAAAGAGAGAAAGAGAGAAAGAGAGAAAGAGAGAAAGAGAGAAAGAGAGAGAGAGATGCAATCAAACAAGGTCTGGAGGGTATACATTAAAAATAAAATAAAAATCCGACAGAGCGCGAGACCATGTTTGGCGCGCTGCTGCTGCAGACAGCTATCATTAACCTTCAATTATTATTATTATTATTCCCGGGAAAAATCTGTTAAATCCCGCGAAATAAATGAAATCACGAGCTATGCAGAGATAGAGAGAGAGAGAGAGAGAGAGAGAGAGAGAGAGAGAGAGAGAGAGAGAGAGAGAGAGAGAGAGAGAGAGAGAGAGAGCGGGAGGAGAGGGGGGGGGGGGGTGATCTGCTGATTGTTCTGTAAATGTTTTTTTATTGATCTGCGGATCAGATGACTAAATATCAGATCATATTCCAGGGTGTTCCCCACAGCTGCCTGACAGCCAGGATACCTTTATTAACTTATAGAATATTATAGACCTTATAAAAGATGGGAAATATATATGCGAGACCATAAAATATTACTATTTGTATTCGGTAATAATAGGATTATTGTCAAAATGCATTTATTGTTGTTTAATATGGTGGTATTTAGGGCCTATAGAGGCCGCATGGCCACAACAATAAACAATGTTGAAAACATTGAAAACATGACGCCAGTAAAGGGCCTATATTATATTATATATAAATGCAAAGATAGTAAGTTGACCGGAATAATAATCAAAGTTGAATAAGAAAAAAAAACATGCTATTAATTCATTCATCGAATGAACGAATCACCCAATAATAATTACATTTAATTAAATTGCCACACACCGGACATTGCAGTCATAACAGCCAACCAACACAACACACGTGGACACATCAAATCACTAAATGTGTCCACAACCCAAATAATAGAAAACACTATAATAAACAAATACATCAAGTTTTAAATCCAGCGAACTTGACCGTATATATAAACCTATAAATAAATTGCCAAACGGCGCCGCTACGCCATAAAGAACCGAATCAAAGCCTCCCAGACTAGTCGCACCATTATGTAACAAAACGAGCTGATCAGCAAACAGCTGTTTCTAGATCTGACCCGGTCCACCTGCTCCTTAACCCGCCGAGATCTGAGTCCTCTCACCCGGTCCAACAACCTGCTCCCAGCCGGGAGAACAGCCCATAAATAACCGTCAACAACCCGCAGAGGAGAGCCTGTTTGGACCGGCATGGGAGACACACGTCCCGGGAAGGAGAGCCTGTTTGGACCGGCATGGGAGACACACGTCCCGGGAAGGAGAGCCTGTTTGGACCGGCATGGGAGACACACATCCCGGGAAGGAGAGCTCTCACACACCGGTGGAGGGGGATGAGAATTATTATGGATCACAATCATCATATCTTCGGTGATTTGACAACAACAACAAGACAGATCATCATCTCTACGGAATGATAGAAACAACATGCATGCTCTGGTTCTGATGATGATGATGATGATGATGATGATGATGTTGATGATGATGTACAAGAGGAAGAGGAAGGATAATCCACGAGGGAATATAGATAAGAAGAAACGCGTGGCGGTGCGTGCGCGTCGTGCGCGTCGTGCGCGTCATGCAGACAGGTAGTCATAGTTTGGTCCACGAGGAGGAATATCATAGTGGGAGAGAAGAGTTATAATTTAGACAGAGAAAGAGAGAGAGATGTAGAGTGTGTGTCTCTCTCTCTGTGTTCCTGTGTTGTGTCTTGTTAATAAAAACTGGAATAAAATCGTTCCCTCTCCTCTCCTCTCCTCTCCTCTCCTCTCCTCTCCTCTCCTCTCCGTTGGTGACAGCTCCCACCCAAACACATAAATCACAGCAGCACACACACACAGCCCGGGACGGGGATCCCCCCAGCTCTCCTCTCCTCTCCTCTCCTCTTACAAACTTATTTATTAGAGCCCTTGAATTATTTTTCCCCAACACTCTCTCTCTCTCTCTCTCTCTCTCTCTCTCTCTCTCTCTCTCTCTCTCTCTCTCTCTGCACTCACACAGAACTCTGGTCCACCACCATCCCCGCATTGTTGTTGTCGTCAGGTCTCCCCGGATGGGTCTCTAACTCCTCCGCCCCAGAAGCGGTTGTTTAAGCCCGTCAGTGTGACCTCCGGGCCGGGACGGACTGCAGCAGCACTGGAGCACCGCTACACCGCGCTGCTATAGAGCCTAACGTTAAAGTGGTGTATCTGATCCCTGCAGCCCCGTGGAGGCAGCCCACACACACACACACACACACACACACACACACACACACACACACACACACACACACACACACACACACACACACACACACACACACACGCACACACACGCACATGCACACACACACACACACACACACACACACACACACACACACACACACACACACACACACACACACACACACACACACACACACACACACACACACACACGCACACACACACACGCACACACACACACAGCCCACTCACCCTTTAGTAGCATGTTAGCCTCTTTAGCCTGGCGGTGGGTAGCAGACAAAGACAGAGAGAGAGAGAGAGAGAGAGAGAGAGAGAGAGAGAGGCGCCTTCTGGCCTCTACAACAGAACAGCTGAGGAGACACTTTTCAAAAGGAGAAACAACCCATGGAGGATTTTTTTTGACCGTTGGATGATGATGTGATCTCCTCCTCATGGTCCCACCCTCAAGGGGGTCCCTGCCCTACTGGGGGTCAAACTGGTGGGTGGGGAGGGGGGCTGGAACTATAGGCCTACTAGTTAATAAAGTTAAATATTACTTTCCCCCTATAGCTACTTATTAGTAAATTGCAATGTAACACGAATAATTGTTCAGTTTTTAATCCAACCCACTTTGAGTTACTAACAAATGTGTTTGGATATGGACCATATTGATCTCCATAGAGGAGGTTGTGAAATGTGGGGATATAACAGATCTACAAGCTATGGACATGTTGCAATGTGGGGATATAACAGATCTACAAGCTATGAACATGTTGCAATGTGGGGATATAACAGATCTACAAGCTATGGACATGTTGCAATGTGGGGATATAACAGATCTACAAGCTATAAACATGTTGCAATGTGGGGATATAACAGATCTACAAGCTATAAACATGTTGCAATGTGGGGATATAACAGATCTACAAGCTATGGACATGTTGCAATGTGGGGATATAACAGATCTACAAGCTATATGGACATGTTGCAATGTGGGGATATAACAGATCTACAAGCTATGGACATGTTGCAATGTGGGGATATAACAGATCTACAAGCTATGGACATGTTGCAATGTGGGGATATAACAGATCTACAAGCTATAAACATGTTGCAATGTGGGGATATAACAGATCTACAAGCTATGAACATGTTGCAATGTGGGGATATAACAGATCTACAAGCTATGAACATGTTGCAATGTGGGGATATAACAGATCTACAAGCTATAAACATGTTGCAATGTGGTGATATAACAGATCTACAAGCTATATGGACATGTTGCAATGTGGGGATATAACAGATCTACAAGCTATAAACATGTTGCAATGTGGTGATATAACAGATCTACAAGCTATGGACATGTTGCAATGTGACACACTGTGAGCTTGTAGGTCTGTTCTCTTTCTGCAGGCAGCCCTCTCAGCCAATCAGTAAACAGTAAGTGCTGTTGGCGAGTTATACTCACAACACGATGGAAACTAAAGACACATTTACATTTATAACTTTATAACTTTACAAAGTTATTATACGTTTTAACTTTGGGAAAATACAAATGTTCTACTCTGAGAGTAGTGGTGAAATGTTACATTATAAATCTGATACGCTATGCAAATTAAATGTTACATTATAAATCTGATAAATATGCAAATTAAATGTTATATTTGACACTCTCAGAGTGTTTTTTACAGGCACAAAGCCAGTGATGTCTGATAGTCTGTATATTGTTACAGTGCATATAGTGATGTTATTGTGTGGTATTTTAACAAGCAGCTGGACTTGCAGATCTGTTATTGTGTGGTATTTTAACAAGCAGCTGGACTTGCAGATCTGTTATTGTGTGGTATAGTTTAACAAGCAGCTGGACTTGCAGATCTGTTATTGTGTGGTATTTTAACAAGCAGCTGGACTTGCAGATCTGTTATTGTGTGGTATTTTAACAAGCAGCTGGACTTGCAGATCTGTTATTGTGTGGTATTTTAACAAGCAGCTGGACTTGCAGATCTGTTATTGTGTGGTATAGTTTAACAAGCAGCTGGACTTGCAGATCTGTTATTGTGTGGTATAGTTTAACAAGCAGCTGGACTTGCAGATCTGATATTGTGTGGTATTTTAACAAGCAGCTGGACTTGCAGATCTGATATTGTGTGGTATTTTAACAAGCAGCTGGACTTGCAGATCTGTTATTGTGTGGTATAGTTTAACAAGCAGCTGGACTTGCAGATCTGTTATTGTGTGATATAGTTTAACAAGCAGTTGGACTTGTAGATCTGTTATTGTGTGGTATTTTAACAAGCAGTTGGACTTGTAGATCTGTTATTGTGTGGTATTTTAACAAGCAGCTGGACTTGTAGATCAGATCCTGCTCTGTTTTCTTTTCAGTCTCAACTCCACTATCAGACTTTGTTTTTCTCTCCGTCTCCTTTTTCCTCCTTATCTGTATCTGGTCTGACCGCCCTGTCACAGCCTGGCACGCACACACACACACGCACGCACGCACGCACGCACGCACGCACGCACGCACGCACGCACGCACACACGCACACACGCACGCACGCACGCACCTTTGGAATAATATGAAATGTTTCTATATGCTTATCTGGGGTTCAAGCTGCTGTTTTTCGTGTGTCAAACGTGTATGTGTTATATAAGATTATTATATATATATGTATATATATGTATTTGTAAACCTTATTCATTGATTGATCCGTGACCTTTCATGAAGTTCTGTCTGACCTCTGACCTCATCTAAAAACATGAAACATATAACTTCAACACTTTGTTGCCAAAACAAAGCAGAAACATTCCTAAATCACTGCTCTGGGAAAAATGACATGGAATTATAAGATCTGTATCTGTTGCATTAAGACCACTAACCTTAATAATTCAACTACACAGAACGTTGTGCTTAAAGGGATTGGGATCTTTTTTTTGGTTTTCTGAGCTCAATTGCACCCCAAAAAAACCCTGAACTTTTAACATTCAGTAGATGTTCTGTGGTCTGGGGTTTTCTGGCTCTGATTTTCCTGCCGTTTGTGATGTCACAGCCTGCAAATCCCATATATGTCAGTAGGACTTGCCAGCAGATGTCACTGTTTTCACTGTTTTTGCCTGTTTTCATTGCAGCTCAAAAGGCTTCCAAACCCCAGAGAAAACTCCAGACCACAGAAAAATGTTCAAAGTTCATTTTTTTTTTTTTTTTTTTTAAATACAAATAATATTTGTCATATCGGTATCAGTGAATATGCCAGTCTAACTATAAATGGTAAATGGTAAATGGTGCATTTATATAGCGCCTTTATCCAAGGCGCTTTACATAGATTGTGCATTACATTCACCCATTCACACACACATTCATACACCAATTGCAGCGGAAGCCATGCAAGGCACCAACCAGCACATCGGGAGCAATTTGGGGTTCAGTGTCTTGCCCAAGGACACTTCGACATGTAGACAGGAGGAGCCGGGATTCGAACCGCCGACCCATGGATCATTGGACGACCTGCTCTACCTCTTGAGCCACAGTCGCCCCTAACCACAGATCCGACACAGGGGTAAGGAAGGGGTTGACACTATGGCAGGTAAATAAAATGTTGGAGCATCACGTGGAGTTTGCTTTGGAGTTGCCCCAAACAGCAAGTGCACATTTGAGTGAGGAGTCTGCTATAAACACAACACGAGATATATAGCTAGATAGCTATAAACACAAACACCAGATATATAGCTAGATAGCTATAAACACAACATGAGATCACGACACTGGTATCGGTATTCGGTATTCGGTATCTGTATCGGCTAACACAGAAATTGAGGTATCGGGATCGGATCGGGACATCCCTAGTATTCTACTAATGTATTCAATATTATTTCTGCTCTGAAATACTGAGGAGAAAGAAAGAAAAATGAAGGCGAAGACATGTGAGCGGTGTCTCCTTCCACCCCCCCCCCCCCCCCACACCGCATGACCTTTGACCTTGAACAGTAATAAGTCAGCGTGTTTAATGATGAGTCCACACGCCAAGCACACACACACACACACACACACACACGCATGCACGCACACACACACGCGCGTGCGTGCGCATACGCAACACACACGGCATTTGGAAACAATGTCACGCACGCACGAACACACACGCCAAGCGCTCTGGAATCTCCCCTTACAGTCTGGTTTGACCTTTAACCCCCCCAACTAGAGCTTACAGGAAGGATCCTCTCAGATGTTTTGGGTTTGTTGTCTCCCTAAAAGTTGAAACCAGTGGTTTTCAACTCTCTTCATAAGTCCATTTATTTATTTTGCATTATTTGATGACATTTAGCCTCTCAGACCCAAAACTAAAGATGATTTTGTTGTCGTTGGATGAGACACAGTTCCATGCTGTATTGATGTTGGTACCATTAGGAGAGATGTTGATCAAAATAACAATTCTTCTACATTCTCTAATCGTGTAGACTTCATGTAAATTAAGTAATGCAGACGTTTAAAAAATAATTTAACCCTTGAGAGAGCCTGAAATGAAACCAAATGGACCCGTCGTATGGACGGGTGCGTTTGGGATGGTGAACTCTTGGCCTGCTGTTCAACCCCAGGCGTGATGAGGTGGAGGTGGAAACATGTGGAGAACAACCCAGTGACTCGGAACAAAGAAAACACCAAGAGCTGCTAACGTGCTAACGTGCTAACGTTACAATGTGTCCCCTGAGGGGCCCCCGGGGGCCCCGTGACTGTACATCACGCTGTTATTAAAACATAAACCCCGGGTGAACCCGGGGCGGCGGTGGGTCCAGATAAAGATATAGATTATAGTGAAGATAGCAGCTCTACAAGCTCACAACGCGTCGCTTCACGCCACGCTGTGAGCTTGTAGATCCGCTATTTTCTAATTTATGAAATTTCTTTAATTTTCTTTGATTTCATGCATTAAAATTACTGGGGGAAAAAAAACGTGTTCATTCAGCAACATAACAACAAAAATCACACCCGTGTGAAGTGAGGGGCGCTCTTATCATCATACATCATCTCATTCTGGCCAATCACAATTTCCGTCTTCACTTTTCTGTCCTCACATTTTATCCTACTTTGCTCAGCCAATCAAATCATCACTATGGGGTGCTCAGCCAATCAAATCATCACTATGGGGTGCTCAGCCAATCAAATCATCACTATGGGGTGCTCAGCCAATCAAATCATCGCAAACACACAAAGCTGGGCATAGGAGGGGCTCCTCAAAATTGCTATACTGCCTCCCCCTGGCCAGGAAAGGAATTGTTCTATCTCATATAAACTCCATTCAATAAATTACCTTTAACTTTCATAACTATATACGGTTTTCTTACTGTCTGTCTCTCTCTCTCTCTCTCTCTCTCTCTGTCTCTGTCTCTCTCTCTCTCTCTCTCATACACATCAAAGGTCTCTCGACCATAAAGAGGTGTCCGTCACAGAGCTCTCGGGTGTCAGCAGCAGATCTTCAAACACGCCACCTGACATGTTTCACCATGAGGTCACCAGAGGTCATGTAACATTGTTATTCCCTTGTACAGTACAGTACAGTACAGTACAGTACAGTACAGTACAGTACAGTACAGTACAGTACAGTACAGTACAGTACAGTACAGTACTCTCTCTCACACACACACACACACACACACACACACACACACACACACACACACACACACACACACACACACACACACAATTTGAATTGTGAATTTCAACACAGGTCTGATCAAAACAACAACAAAATATACACATATAACAAAGAACAGGCTACATAATAACACGAAAACGATCTCTTAAACATCTTAATATAAAAAAAAGTAGGTCATTATTATAGGTATAGTTTGTTAACGGCATGGTGACGTCATCACGTCCGGCGTGGCGTGGCGTGTAGAGCAGCAACAGGCTGTGAACCTGAACCTCACACAACACATTAAACATGGTTTTGGTTGGATTAAAGTGTCTCGCGATGTTGATCACTGTCATTATTGAACTGCATGGATATTGAGATATTTGTTTGTTTGTTTGTTTGTTGAACAAACGATATCAAACAAAGTTAACAAACACACTTTCGTTCGTTCGTTTGTTGTGGAGTGAGTCTGTCGGACCAAGACAACAAACAATATCAAACTCAAACAAACACACTTTGTTAATTCGTTCGTCTGATTGTGGAGTCTGTCGGACCAAGACAACAACACGGGATGTTTGGAGCTTATTTTCAGCACAACAAATACATAAAGAAACACAAACACCCAACAGAACCATCAGAACCAACCAACAGGTGAGTCAGTGTCTGGTTCTCAAAGCGCAGCGCTGTCTGCATGTTGTTACAGACCGCTGTCTGTCTGTTGTTCTGAATGATCCAGACCGCTGTCTGTCTGTTGTTCTGAATGATCCAGACCGCTGTCTGTCTGTTGTTCTGAATGATCCAGACCGCTGTCTGTCTGTTGTTCTGAATGATCCAGACCGCTGTCTGCCTGTTGTTCTGAATGATCCAGACCGCTGTCTGCCTGTTGTTCTGAATGATCCAGACCGCTGTCTGTCTGTTGTTCTGAATGATCCAGACCGCTGTCTGTCTGTTGTTCTGAATGATCCAGACCGCTGTCTGTCTGTTTGGTTCAAATCATCATGAAAACATCATGTCTGAGTCTGAACAGCGTGGAGGAACCCAGTGCATTCATTCAGGGTCCATTTGGTTACATTTGGATGGATGGGTTGTATTTGTGTACAACGGTGTAGGCATATACAACGAAATGTATGGCATCAATCCAATGCAATGCAAAACAGCGACTGTGTTGTTTAGCATTCAGTCGATGTGACTATAATAAAAACAGTAGGAAAAGTAGGCTATGCTATGAGAGTTCATATTGTCCAGCGAGGGGAGGGGAGAGGGGGGGCGACGAGGGGAGGGGAGAGGGGGGGGGGGGGCCGACTATCACCTGGTTAAAGAGAACAGAATAATGAATCTGTGGATGCGTGCGCGTGTGTCTGTGCGTGCGAGCATCACTGTCAGCGTGTGACTGTGAGAACATAGGCTATGTTTTATATCCCGTGTGTGTGTGTGTGTGTGTGTGTGTGTGTGTGTGTGTGTGTGTGTGTGTGTGTGTGTGTGTGTGTGTGTGTGTGTGTGTGTGTGTGTGTGTGTGTGTGTGTGTGTGCAGTCTGTTGGTCAGTCTGTTGGTCAGTCGTGGACATTTGCGAGCAATTTACGTTGTGCATATTTTAGCAGAAATGGTTGAAAGGGTTTTTTCTGAGTATATTGGACACTTCGTTGTTGTTGGAATGCTAAAGGTTAATTTATGGAAGCCTATTTTATATTTATATTTATAATGATGTTAGTTGAACACAGTCTCAAATGGGGAGTCATGAACATGTTATCAAGGCATCGCATGAGTAGCGTCCATTTGCTGCTTCCCTCGTTCCAGACACCATTAATTTCTCCCATAGACGTTTCCAAAATATATAGTATGTATGCATATCAATTATTTTAAACTATAGAATCAATCCATCCTGCATGCACCAAAACCCAAAGGTTATAGGCCTATATTATTATAGTAGCCTATATCATATTATTATTATTATTATTATTATTATTATTATTATTATTATTATTATTATTATTATTATTATTATTAGTAGTAGTAGTAGTAGTAGTAGTAGTAGTATCACTGCTATGCCCTATTATTCCCATTGTTACGTTATTTACTTTTATTTTATTTTATTTCCTGGACTAATTTCAGCCTCAAGGCCCAAAGCCTTAAAGGGATACGCCACCCCTCAAAAATGACCTTTTGTCAATTACTCATTCCATGAAGTCTTGAATTCAGGGAGTTTTTGTCACATTCCTGAGTCAAGAATCCAGTATTGTATGTAGTCTGCTGTGGGTTAGGAGACCTTAATGTAAAACTATATGAATCCAGTATTGTATGTAGTCTGCTGTTGGTTAGGAGACATTAATGTAAAACTATATGAATCCAGTATTGTATGGAGTCTGCTGTGGGTTAAGAGACATTAATGTAAAACTATATGAAATAATATTGAATCCAAAACAACTCTCACAGTGTTAGTCACTTCTGATCAAAGAGAATGATTTAAATATGGTTTTACTCTCATTAAGATTGGTCTCCTATATTAACTTAAATTTAACAAAATACTGAACTATTGGTTCTGGAATGTGAAACAAATGTTAGTTGTATTTCTTTGTATATTGACCTCTCTGGGCTCCATAGTGTATTTTCTGTTTTTGTCCTATAATTAAATATATCTTAGACATATAGAAGATCTACAAGCTCCACAACGCGTCACGGTGCCATGCGTTGTGAGCTTGTAGATCTGCTATTTTCCTGCCAGAGTTTCCCCCCATGCATTCATTGCAGAACAGCAAATGCTCATGGGGTTTAATTGAGTCAAATGTACTTCTATATTCCCAGTTTAAGTTTACTCATTTATTTTCTGGACTATACTTTTCACCTCCCAAACTGCAGCGCTACAGCCTGTCTGTGTGTCAAAAGGCCTCAAACTGCAGCGCTAGAGCCTGTCTGTGTGTCAAAGGGCCTCAAACTGCAGCGCTAGAGCCTGTCTATGTGTCAAAGGGCCTCAAACTGCAGCGCTACAGCCTGTCTGTGTGTCAAAGGGCCTCAAACTGCAGTGCTAGAGCCTGTCTGTGTGTCAAAGGGCCTCAAACTGCAGCGCTTAGACTCTAAGCGCTGCAGTTTGAGGCCCTTTGACACACAGACAGGCTCTAAGCCGAGCCTGTCTGTGTGTCAAAGGGCCTCAAACTGCAGCGCTAGAGCCTGTCTGTGTGTCAAAGGGCCTCAAACTGCAGCGCTAGAGCCTGTCTGTGTGTCAAAGGGCCTCAAACTGCAGCGCTAGAGCCTGTCTGTGTGTCAAAGGGCCTCAAACTGCAGCGCTTAGAGACTGTCTGTGTGTCAAAGGCCTCAAACTGCAGCGCTAGAGCCTGTCTGTGTGTCAAAGGGCCTCAAACTGCAGCGCTAGAGCCTGTCTGTGTGTCAAAGGGCCTCAAACTGCAGCGCTAGAGCCTGTCTGTGTGTCAAAGGGCCTCAAACTGCAGCGCTAGAGCCTGTCTGTGTGTCAAAGGGCCTCAAACTGCAGCGCTAGAGCCTGTCTGTGTCAAAGGGCCTCAAACTGCAGCGCTAGAGCCTGTCTGTGTGTCAAAGGGCCTCAAACTGCAGCGCTTAGAGCCTGTCTGTGTGTCAAAGGGCCTCAAACTGCAGCGCTACAGCCTGTCTGTGTGTCAAAGGGCCTCAAACTGCAGCGCTACAGCCTGTCTGTGTGTCAAAGGGCCTCAAACTGCAGCGCTAGAGCCTGTCTGTGTGTCAAAGGGCCTCAAACTGCAGCGCTTAGAGCCTGTCTGTGTGTCAAAGGGCCTCAAACTGCAGCGCTACAGCCTGTCTGTGTGTCAAAGGGCCTCAAACTGCAGCGCTAGAGCCTGTCTGTGTGTCAAAGGGCCTCAAACTGCAGCGCTAGAGCCTGTCTGTGTGTCAAAGGGCCTCAAACTGCAGCGCTACAGCCTGTCTGTGTGTCAAAGGGCCTCAAACTGCAGCGCTACAGCCTGTCTGTGTGTCAAAGGGCCTCAAACTGCAGCGCTAGAGCCTGTCTGTGTGTCAAAGGGCCTCAAACTGCAGCGCTAGAGCCTGTCTGTGTGTCAAAGGGCCTCAAACTGCAGCGCTAGAGCCTGTCTGTGTGTCAAAGGGCCTCAAACTGCAGCGCTACAGCCTGTCTGTGTGTCAAAGGGCCTCAAACTGCAGCGCTTAGAGACTGTCTGTGTGTCAAAGGCCTCAAACTGCAGCGCTTAGAGCCTGTCTGTGTGTCAAAGGGCCTCAAACTGCAGCGCTAGAGCCTGTCTGTGTGTCAAAGGGCCTCAAACTGCAGCGCTTAGAGACTGTCTGTGTCAAAGGCCTCAAACTGCAGCGCTAGAGCCTGTCTGTGTGTCAAAGGGCCTCAAACTGCAGCGCTTAGAGACTGTCTGTGTGTCAAAGGCCTCAAACTGCAGCGCTAGAGCCTGTCTGTGTGTCAAAGGGCCTCAAACTGCAGCGCTAGAGCCTGTCTGTGTGTCAAAGGGCCTCAAACTGCAGCGCTTAGAGACTGTCTGTGTGTCAAAGGCCTCAAACTGCAGCGCTAGAGCCTGTCTGTGTGTCAAAGGGCCTCAAACTGCAGCGCTAGAGCCTGTCTGTGTGTCAAAGGGCCTCAAACTGCAGCGCTAGAGCCTGTCTGTGTGTCAAAGGGCCTCAAACTGCAGCGCTAGAGACTGTCTGTGTGTCACGCCATCGGCTTAGAACGCCATCATGTTGTAAAATGTTTATTAAGCATTTTAAACATATTGCATTATTACATTTCTTAGATGCATCCCGCCCTCATCCCTCCCATATTTCATAAGAAAAGCTCTTCATATAATTCAGGGGTGGGCAACTGGCGGCCCGGGGGCCACATGCGGCCCCCACCTTCACTTAATGTGGCCCTCAGGTTAATGTCAGAATACTGATATAATATTGGTTTCAGCTGTTTACAATTCCACAACATGCAAACATGACCCGCTTTCATTACTTCAGTCTAAATTAGTAGCTCAATGCTTCAACACAAGTATAATTAAAGGCATTTGAAATGACATAAAAATGTTAATTTTCAGGATTCCAATTCAAAAATAGCAACAATTCAAGATTTCAATTCGAATATAGCAAAAATAGCCGATCTACAAGCTCAAAACGCGTCGCGCTGCGACGCGTTTTGAGCTTGTAGATCGGCTATTTTTGCTACGACAGCAATATATGGCCCTACGGAGTGAGTGTGGAAATATATTGGCCCTCTCCATCGTCAAAGTTGCCCACCCCTGATATAATTAATGACTGATCATAACTTCACAATAATTACTGCCTCCTGCTCTGCCTCACTTCATATTTGTAATGCCTGGATAAACATATTTAGTAATGCGTAACATTACAGTTTGAGCACCAGTTCCAACACGGATACGTTTTACAGAAAGCTGTCAGGATTTGGACGACATTTTGTAGAATCTGCATGTGGTCTCAAGTCTTAATGGGTTAAACATATTAATCATGTTGCATTATTATTACATTTCTTATAGATCATCTTTGTGTTAAACCCTGCCCCGCCCTCATCCCTCCCATATTTCATAAGAAAAGCTCTTCAGATAATTATAATTTATGTCTCATCATAACTTTACAATAATTACTGTTACTGCCTCCTTTAAGCTCTGCCTCACTTCATATGTTTAATGTTTGGTTGGAAACAAATCTATAAACCGCAAAAATATATTTAGTAATAGGAGCTCAAAGAACCCCTTAAACGTGTGTGTGTGTGTGTGTGTGTGTGTGTGTGTGTGTGTGTGTGTGTGTGTGTGTGTGTGTGTGTGTGTGTGTGTGTGTGTGTGTGTGTGTGTGTGTGTGTGTGTGTGTGTGTGTGTGTGTGTGTGTGTGTGTGTGTGTGTGTGTGTGTGTGTGTGTGTGTGTGTGTGTGTGTGTGTGTGTGTGTGTGTGTGTGTGTGTGCACGCAGACCGCACAAAGCCCTGCTTCCATCAGCGTGTTTGTGTGACGAGCAGAGCTGCTGTTATCAGAGATGCTGATCTTTAACCTAGAACTCAAAGAAAACCTGTGTGTGTGTGTGTGTGTGCACATGCACGCGTGTGGAGGAGGGGAAAGAAGGGGCACATTTTGCCCCCTGTGCTCCGAGGCTGTGAAAAGTGCCCAGCTCACCAAGTCTGTCAGACAGAACACAGAGGTGTGTGTGGGGGAGTGTGTGTGTGTGTGTGTGGGAGTGTGTGCATGTGTGTGGGAGTGTGTGTCAGGAATGTGTGTGCGTGCCGATAGATAGAGCAGTGTGAAACAGCGAAAAGGAGGTTTTCTATCTAAGCTTCACTTCAACAGCGTTAAGGAGCTGCATTGATACTTTTACCTCAGTAAAAGTATCAATAGTTATATGCAATATAGAAATATAGCCTATACTGTAACAGGTTACAGCATTCTGATGGGTCTAACTGCTAGATCAGGGCAGTCTAAAGCTTTTTTCACAGGACCATATTAGAAAAATAATAACCCCTGCATGAGCTAAATTCCAATACCCCAAACTCTCGGCCACACTCATTCACTCCAGCATGGTGGTGTTATGGTGAAATTGGTGACCTGATGAAATATGTGACAATCGTGCAGACAATATCATGATGTCAGTCTTCTGAATGTAAATAATTGCGGTTTGTTCAGGCCACGTGTATTTAAAGACCTCCATGTAAAGTTATGTGAAGTTAAAGACCTCCATGTAAAGTTATGTGAAGTCCACAAGATGGTCACATATTTCAGCAGGTCACCAATTTCACCGTAACACCACCATGCTGCAGTGATCGAGTGCGAGTGAGAGAGTGGCTGAGATTTTGTGTATTGGAATTTAGCTACAGGGCCAACTACCATCTCTCTCAACAACCATACTGGAGTCACATACGCATCGCATTTAAATTATCTTATTTAACTATATAATCATCATCATCATCATCATCAATATTTTAATATCAATGCTCTTTTGTCAGGTGTGTGCTGTGGACAAAATTTCAGCCTTATTTTACCAAATGTAACGTGCAAGGAAATAAAAAATGAAATAGCCTTCAGATGAGACAACAAGGAAGTTACTCGGGGAATGCCTGTGTTAATAAAATACAATAAATGTAAAATGTCCTATAATGTTGGCCAGCCACGGGCCGTATGACATTACTCCCCGGGACGCATTTGGCCCACAGGCCGCACTTTGGACACCCCTGTGCACACGCTATCTCTCTCTCTCTCTCTCTCTCTCTCTCTCTCTCTCTCTCTCTCTCTCTCTCTCTCTCTGTCTCTGTCTACTGAGAGAGATCCAGCAGCTCGTATCCTGTCACTAAACGTCTCCAACTGTTTTCTCCTACTCTGTCCAAACATGTTTTCTGCCTTTAACAATCTGTCAGAGCTTAAAACTACTTACAACTTGTACCGAGAAACGGTAGCCTTGACGACCTCGCGATCTCACGCAGAGGCAATTCAGATGCAAAGGCATGTTATTTAAGACGGATGCCAAGTTCACGATGCCAAGATGCCAATATAGTATATTGGTGACTGATGCTAGGTTATTGGTTTACCTATAGTTTACTGAGACGCTATGTCTCTCTGCATTCTATGATCCTATAGTTTACTGAGACGCTACACTGTCTCTCTGCATTCTATGATCCTATAGTTTACTGAGACGCTACACTGTCTCTCTGCATTCTATGATCCTATAGTTTACTGAGACGCTACACTGTCTCTCTGCATTCTATGATCCTATAGTTTACTGAGACGCTACACTGTCTCTCTGCATTCTCTGATCCTATAGTTTACTGAGACGCTACACTGTCTCTCTGCATTCTATGATCCTATAGTTTACTGAGACGCTACGCTGTCTCTCTGCATTCTATGATCCTATAGTTTACTGAGACGCTACACTGTCTTTCTGCATTCTATGATCCTATAGTTTACTGAGACGCTACACTGTCTCTCTGCATTCTATGATCCTATAGTTTACTGAGACGCTACACTGTCTCTCTGCATTCTATGATCCTATAGTTTACTGAGACGCTACACTGTCTCTCTGCATTCTATGATCCTATAGTTTACTGAGACGCTACGCTGTCTCTCTGCATTCTATGATCCTATAGTTTACTGAGACGCTACACTGTCTCTGCATTCTATGATCCTATAGTTTACTGAGACGCTACACTGTCTCTCTGCATTCTATGATCCTATAGTTTACTGAGACGCTACACTGTCTCTGCATTATATGATCCTATAGTTTACTGAGACGCTACACTGTCTCTCTGCATTCTATGATCCTATAGTTTACTGAGACGCTACACTGTCTCTCTGCATTCTATGATCCTATAGTTTACTGAGACGCTACACTGTCTCTCTGCATTCTATGATCCTATAGTTTACTGAGACGCTGCGCTGTCTCTCTGCATTCTATGATCCTATAGTTTACTGAGACGCTGCGCTGTCTCTCTGCATTCTATGATCCTATAGTTTACTGAGACGCTACACTGGTGTTGGAGGGAAGGGTGACATGTTGTCCTGGTGTTGGAGGGAAGGGTGACATGTTGTCCTGGTGTTGGAGGGAAGGGTGACATGTTGTCCTGGTGTCGGAGGGAAGGGTGACATGTTGTCCTGGTGTCAGAGGGAAGGGTGACAGGTTGTCCTGGTGTCGGAGGGAAGGGTGACATGTTGTCCTGGTGTCGGAGGGAAGGGTGACATGTTGTCCTGGTGTCGGAGGGAAGGGTGACATGTTGTCCTGGTGTCAGAGGGAAGGGTGACATGTTGTCCTGGTGTCAGAGGGAAGGGTGACATGTTGTCCTGGTGTCAGAGGGAAGGGAGACATGTTGTCCTGGTGTCAGAGGGAAGGGAGACATGTTGTCCTGGTGTCGGAGGGAAGGGTGACATGTTGTCCTGGTGTCGGAGGGAAGGGTGACATGTTGTCCTGGTGTTGGAGGGAAGGGTGACATGTTGTCCTGGTGTCGGAGGGAAGGGTGACATGTTGTCCTGGTGTCGGAGGGAAGGATGACATGTTGTCCTGCTGTCAGAGGGAAGGATGACATGTTGTCCTGCTGTCAGAGGGAAGGATGACATGTTGTCCTGGTGTCAGAGGGAAGGGTGACATGTTGTCCTGGTGTCAGAGGGAAGGGTGACATGTTGTCCTGGTGTCAGAGGGAAGGGTGACATGTTGTCCTGGTGTCAGAGGGAAGGGTGACATGTTGTCCTGGTGTCAGAGGGAAGGGTGACATGTTGTCCTGGTGTCAGAGGGAAGGGTGACATGTTGTCCTGGTGTCAGAGGGAAGGGTGACATGTTGTCCTGGTGTCGGAGGGAAGGGTGACATGTTGTCCTGGTGTCGGAGGGAAGGGTGACATGTTGTCCTGGTGTCAGAGGGAAGGGTGACATGTTGTCCTGGTGTCAGAGGGAAGGGTGACATGTTGTCCTGGTGTCGGAGGGAAGGGTGACATGTTGTCCTGGTGTCAGAGGGAAGGGTGACATGTTGTCCTGGTGTCAGAGGGAAGGGTGACATGTTGTCCTGGTGTCAGAGGGAAGGGTGACATGTTGTCCTGGTGTCGGAGGGAAGGGTGACATGTTGTCCTGGTGTCGGAGGGAAGGGTGACATGTTGTCCTGGTGTCGGAGGGAAGGGTGACATGTTGTCCTGGTGTCGGAGGGAAGGGTGACATGTTGTCCTGGTGTCAGAGGGAAGGGTGACATGTTGTCCTGGTGTCAGAGGGAAGGGTGACATGTTGTCCTGGTGTCAGAGGGAAGGGTGACATGTTGTCCTGGTGTCAGAGGGAAGGGTGACATGTTGTCCTGGTGTCAGAGGGAAGGGTGACATGTTGTCCTGGTGTCGGAGGGAAGGGTGACATGTTGTCCTGGTGTCGGAGGGAAGGGTGACATGTTGTCCTGGTGTCGGAGGGAAGGGTGACATGTTGTCCTGGTGTTGGAGGGAAGGGTGACATGTTGTCCTGGTGTCAGAGGGAAGGGTGACATGTTGTCCTGGTGTCAGAGGGAAGGGTGACATGTTGTCCTGGTGTCAGAGGGAAGGGAGAGATGTTGTCCTGGTGTTGGAGCCTTTGTCTACGGAGAGTTTTAATGAGCGTTATTGTTCACCGCTGTGCCGCAACGTATTCATTACTTAAACCACAACCTGCTCTTATTGTCAGCCTGTTAGCCAATCGGAAGAGGAAGCCAGACAACGCCAAGATGGACCCGGTCTAGCGCTGTCAAGTCTGTCAGCCAATCAGAAATGTTCAGCGGGTGCTTATGTTTGGTCCGACGTACTAACAGTCCTACAGTCATGAGTCCAACATGCTACCCCAAAACCCAACCCTAAACCTGACCTCACAGGAAGACACCGGTTAGTTTTAACCTGCCACAGGTTAGTTTTAACCTGCCATGGGTTCGTTTTAACCGATTTTAACCTGCCACACATGTCGGGAGCCATGGGTTAGTTTTAACCCGCAGCACGGGTTAGTTATAACTGGCCTCGCATGCCTGAAGCGACTGTGTTGTCGGACTCTGACTAATGCCTGTCGGACTGTTAGCATGGCCAACCAACGTATAGCTGTCAGCCTGTTGGCCAATCGGAGCGTCCAGTGCTATAGCTGTCAGCCTGTGAGCCAATCAGAGCGTCCAGTGCTAGCTGTCAGCCTGTACACATGCCCTTCTAACGTCCTGTCCTCCGCACGGTGTCAGCGATGTAGAAGAACATCCATTACATTGAGGACGACGTTTCATGTTGGGTCTCATGTGGTTTTCGTTGAGCTCTGAGGCCCCAAAACGGGTTCAGGTTTAATCCACTCCAGGCCTCGTCTAAAGAAAAGAGCTCAGTCTTTGACTCTGAAGCATGATTTGGGCAGTAGCAGCATGTTCTCACTGTTGGCTACTGGCCAGTGGAAAAGGTTTGTGGAGATTACGATCACACCTCGGACAGAGTGTAGGAATGTACTTCACAGGGAGAAGCATGTCCTTCCATCCATCCATGGTGGATCCGCACCACTTGCCCCCTAGCCTCGACGACCTTACAGGCGTATACAAAGGCTCAACTTATGTAATTTAGGTCAGGGGGGCGCGTGCATCGAATTTTTAAAAGGAATTAATAAGTAGATTAATGAATTAACATCAAATTTGCAGTGATGTAACTATAGTTTTTCAATGTAACAGGGTGCCTCGGTTCATTGCATGCAAAAAGAGAGGCAGCAGACATTCTGGAGAGAAGGCCGCAAACACATTCACGTTTATGTTGTGCGGGAATGTCCGGCATTATAAGTTCTGAATTAGTTTAGAAAGTAGCAGGATAAAGTTGTATGCATCCCGTCCTTTCATTTTCACTAGACATGTTTGGCTAGGGGCTAAAGATTTTAAGGGACCCCCCCCCCCCCCAGGCAAAATAGGTCTGCAGGAGTCCCTGCTTTGCTGCACAGTTGTTCTACTCTTAGACGGATGTTAGCTTCTTAGCTTCCTTATGATTCTTAATGAGTATTCTTATGTATTTGATGCATTACCATCGCGTTGTTCTTGTTTACTGTAAATCGCTCTGGATCAAGAGCGTCTGATAAATGCCTACATGGTAAATTGTGGGTTCTAGATGTTATGCTGTAATAGAGTCAGAGTGTAATGCCTCAACATCAGGGTCAGAAGGTCACGGTACTCCTCTTCTGGTGAATGTTATGTTATAACAGAGTCAGGGTGTAATGCCTCAACATCAGGGTCAGAAGGTCACGGTACTCCTCTTCTGGTGAATGTTATGTTATAACAGAGTCAGGGTGTAATGCCTCAACATCAGGGTCAGAAGGTCACGGTACTCCTCTTCTGGTGAATGTTATGTTATAACAGAGTCAGGGTGTAATGCCTCAACATCAGGGTCAGAAGGTCAAGGTACTCCTCTTCTGGTGAATGTTATGTTATAACAGAGTCAGGGTGTAATGCCTCAACATCAGGGTCAGAAGGTCAAGGTACTCCTCTTCTGGTGAATGTTATGTTATAATAGAGTCAGGCTGTAATGCCTCAACATCAGGGTCAGAAGGTCAAGGTACTCCTCTTCTGGTGAATGTTATGTTGTAACAGAGTCAGAGTGTAATGCCTCAACATCAGGGTCAGAAGGTCACGGTACTCCTCTTCTGGTGAATGTTATGTTATAATAGAGTCAGGGTGTAATGCCTCAACATCAGGGTCAGAAGGTCAAGGTACTCCTCTTCTGGTGAATGTTATGTTATAACAGAGTCAGGGTGTAATGCCTCAACATCAGGGTCAGAGGGTCACGGTACTCCTCTTCTGGTGAATGTTATGTTATAACAGAGTCAGGGTGTAATGCCTCAACATCAGGGTCAGAAGGTCAAGGTACTCCTCTTCTGGTGAATGTTATGTTATAACAGAGTCAGGGTGTAATGCCTCAACATCAGGGTCAGAAGGTCACGGTACTCCTCTTCTGGTGAATGTTATGTTATAACAGAGTCAGGGTGTAATGCCTCAACATCAGGGTCAGAAGGTCAAGGTACTCCTCTTCTGGTGAATGTTATGTTATAACAGAGTCAGGGTGTAATGCCTCAACATCAGGGTCAGAAGGTCACGGTACTCCTCTTCTGGTGAATGTTATGTTATAACAGAGTCAGGGTGTAATGCCTCAACATCAGGGTCAGAAGGTCAAGGTACTCCTCTTCTGGTGAATGTTATGTATGTGTTTAGAGTGTCGGCCCATGAGCAACACTCTCTCACTGTGCCGTCTCTGGAGTGAGCATGTGTTGCACTGACAGTACTGGGAGGTTGGGGGTTCCATCCCCCTTCTGAGGAATGGTAGACTAAAGGCGTCGGGAACGGTTGGTCTCAAGGCTTCCAGCATTAAGGGTTGGATTGGCAGCAGGTCCCAAACTAGCGTCATGTCTACCTCTGTACATCAAATGATTGCGTCTGGTTTTCTCCTGACCTCGGTCGGTATACTAACTCCTGATCAGGATTCTAAATGGACATTTGGATCCTAGGATTTGTTTGTTTTTTGTTTTTGTTTTTTTTGTAATCCATATTATGAAAATGTGGTTTCAGTTAGTATAGTCGACCAAACACTTTTAATTCTGTCTGTATCTAGTTACTCCCTGCAGTAGAAACACCTTTGATAATGGC
>NW_027637102.1:709725-717225 GCF_951216825.1 Electrona antarctica | reverse complement strand
GGTATTTTTAGATATTTTCCACGCAGGGAAAGAAGAATAGAAAAACGAATGGGTCTCCAGATTGGTTCAGCTCCTAGAGGCCGGTGGTGGAGACCTTTCCAGCGGGTTCTTTGGGTCTTATCTCCGGCCTGCATGCCGGCCTTCCATGGCCGCCCCGCGGCCCCCACGGCCCCGAGGTGTGGGTTACCTTTTCTTGTCCACGCGGGTCATTTTTCACCTGCCTGGATCCCCCTCTCCTCTCCTCTCCTCTCCTCTCCTCTCCTCTCCTCTCCTCTCCTCTCCTCCTCCACTCCATACAGAACAGCCTGAATCCTCCTCTCCTCTCCTCTCCTCTCCTCTCCTCTCCTCTCCTCTCCTCTCCTCTCCTCTCCTCTCCTCTCCTCTCCATACAGAACTGTTATAAATTAGCACCAAGGCATATTGATTTTATTTTTTCCCCCCGAACGAACGGGCTAATCATCGTCTTCCCTTCCCAATAATAGCGGCGTAGAAGGCCCGGAGGCCCGGCTGTGGATGTGTCGGTACCCCCCGGTCAATAGGCCCGGAGGCCCGGCTGTGGATGTGTCGGTACCCCCCGGTCAATAGGCCCGGAGCCCCGGCCGTGGATGTGTCGGTACCCCCCGGTCAATAGGCCCGGAGCCCCGGCCGTGGATGTGTCGGTACCCCCCCGGTCAATAGGCCCGGAGCCCCGGCTGTCGGTACCCCCCCGGTCAATATAGGCCCGGAGCCCCGGCCGTGGATGTGTCGGTACCCCGGTGTCTGGCTCTGTCACCCGGCTGTGGATGCGGACCTACCCCGGTCTCTCTGGGTCTCTCTGCTCCACTAGACTCACCATAACATTTTAGTTTCAATATATTTATAGTTTTAGTCGTCATTACATCACAGCTCCGTTTTTATTCCGTTTTTGTCAATGAAACGATATATATAGTCAACGAACATGTATTTTTATCATAGTTTTTCTTCGACTAAATGCACACTGCAGTGCTAGAGCATTTAGAATGCAATATTATTATTATTATTATTAATAATAATAATAATAATAATAATAATAATAATAATAATAGACTTATAATAATATAAAAGTACATTAAATAAGAAATACCTGCAGGCTTTATTCATAGCTATAGTCTAATAATAGCACAATTATTTCCTGGAATAACAACAACCACCACCTCTCCAAAAAAAAGGAAGGCCAAGTTAAAAATAAACCAAACCTCATCTCGTTTTAAATCAGTGAAATATAAATCCCGCGCCAACTTTCCTTTTTTCCCACGCTTAAATCTCAGGCTCGTTAACGTCTCGGGGCGGCTGTAGATTTATGATGGCGCGCTGCGCGTCCCGCGCGCGCCAAGATTGATGTCCGCGCGATGCGTGTGGAATCCTCTGTCTCGTGCTTCCTGCTGTATGAGGCAGCACTTTACTTTGATTTAAAATAACACCTGATAGTTATTAACACGAAGTACAGCCACGTGTTATCTGCCCGTGTGGAGATTTACTACTGACTGGGCTGCTGTTTATGCATTCATATACTTGATCTAGAATTCATAATTATATGCCTTTATTGGTTTAGTTATTTGTGTGTGCTTTTCACACAATATTCTTTGTGCTTTTCACACAATATTCTTTGTGCTTTTCACACAATATTGATATTTTTAAAAGCGTGAATTCACACGTCCGCTGTAGAAAACGACTATAGTTTTTATTATATTATGTATCTTTTTATCTCTTTAATGATATAGTCCGAGTGCGATTTTCACATGAAGAGATGTTAGAATTAGGTCTGTGTCGAAAAGGCACCGGTTGTCTTTGTGCAATAACCTAAAATTGATATGAGCAATTATTCTATTATCTATGTATTGTCTAATATAATCTACTCATATTTATATATTCATATATTCTATAGTCATTTTTAAACTATAATTTTTCGTTCATCAACGGCACCGTTTTTAGGTTGTTGTCCCGTTCGGAGGAGAATTTAGATTTGATGCTAACAAAAGACGAGCAGAGAGGACTTTAATTTGAATATATTTTATTGTATTATTAGTAATAGTTGTACCCATTAGGCCTCTTAGGCCATTGTGCCATGTTGTTTTTCATTGAAAAGGGACCATGTTTTTAACCAACATCAACATGGCTGCCGCGGCGCGCCGCGTGGGAGTGGAGCTGTGTCTGCGTGTCTGTGGGGTGGCGTGGGCTTTAAGACCTTGCATTTGACGGTATTTATCTAACAGATCTGTCGTCGGGGCGTGTCAACGTTTTTAAGGCGAGTTAAAAGGTTATTTCTTTAAAATCCTGGTCTGTTTCTATCTGCGTTGATAAAGTCTGCAACTTTAGGAGGAGGAATTTCTCCGTTAAATCCGTGCGTGCGCCGTGCAGTGACAACTGTGTGTGTGTGTGTGTGTGTGTGTGTGTGTGTGTGTGTGTGTGTGTGTGTGTGTGTGTGTGTGTGTGTGTGTGTGTGTGTGTGTGTGTGTGTGTGTGTGTGTGTGTGTGTGTGTGTGTGTGTGTGTGTGTGTGTGTGTGTGTGTGTCAGCCTATATTATGTTCCAACATGTTTTTTTTAATGGATTCCGTTAAGATGAAGGGCGTCACTGCTCAAAAAGACACTCTTGCGTTGAATAAATGTTGCATAACTATATATTTTTTACTATAAAACGGTAATTAAACTGGATATTTCAGTGAAATCAGGGCCTTTTCTCTGCATCTATAAATGTATCTTCAGATCACAACATCCATCCAGAGGTTGGTTCTCTATCAGCGGACAGACGTGGCTGTGCGGCCGGACAAAGAGCGTCTCTCTGCCGCTGTGTGTGTGCTGTTGACACGGTGTGTGTGTGTGTGGATTAAACATTAATGTGGGATTACTGAACACACGGTTAGCTGGCTTTGTCTCACAGACACAGCAGCCCTGTTGATCATTAACCGTTTGGTTTGGTTTGGGGAATGGAGAACGAATAGAAAGAGTCACATATAGGCTGTACAATATAGTAATATAGCCTGGTCTGTCTGTATAGCATTAAGCTTTATAATACTAATAATAATATGTAAAAAACGTTTTAAATCTTATATGTAAAAATGATTCTAAATGCTTATCTTTACTCCCTAATAAAGCGTGCTTAATAAATAGATAAGTATGGCTTTATAAAGCCAGATATACACATTTAAAGGGTCCAGGTAGCAGAACCACATCAATGTGAAAACGATACAAACACGAAAGCATGAGAAAAGGCCAACATTCTTCACTTGTATTTTTTTAACGCATATTATGTGTGTATGATTCTATAGCTGTATTGTTATTATTACAATTCTCATGTTATCCTTATATTATTATTTTATTAATTTCCACTGAAATCTCCCTCATCTTGCGTCATGTCTCGTGGCGGGTCGCGCGCATGCATGCATGCGTGCCTTCACGGAGACTCGCGCGTGCACCTGACATGAGCGTTTTCTTGTCACCGGAATCAGATATGAGAGAAGATATCAAAATGATATCATACCCCCCCCCCCTCTCTCTCTCTCTCTCTCTCTCTCTCTCTCTCTCTCTCTCTGTGTATATTGCTCCTGACACATCGGGTGGAATAGACATTTTGAGACGCGCTGCCCCCTCGCGCCGCTGCCGCCATTAATATATGAGAGAGAGAGAGAGAGACCTTGGAGATGTATAATAGGTAAACTGATTTATCATGGACGCCCACCAAGCCCCTAGACGGAATGCCTTGATGTGTTGTTTAGATTATTATTATTATTATTATTATTATATGCTATAATTGTGTCCATTTCCCTATGTTTTCATGTGCTGCACATACTAGTGTTAATTATGTAGTTCAGTCTGTGAAGTGTGACGCCCTCTGTATGTCGCTCTGCGCTACTACAGGTTAGCACAGCTAAGAGAGCTAGCTGCACACAACAACAATAATATCAACAACAACAAACATAGCACTCTCTTAGAGCACACGCACGCACGCACGCACACACGCACACACACACACACACACACACACACACACACACACACACACACACACACACACACACACACACACACACACACACACACACACACACACACACACACACACACACACACACACACACACACACACACACTGAATACGACACTACAAACAGCCCCCCAAAAATAGCCTCCTCCCTCCCATGCAGTCCATTTGGCTCGGTCGCCATGGTAACATGTATCAAATAGAATGTGTGTATTCTGTGCTATATCGTACGGAGCACAGAAACAGCAGTAGGAACATGTTCTCCACACCAGGGGAGGAAAGGAGAGATGAATTAATTCATGCTGTTTTTCTGAGAAGAATTCATCCATTCATTCATTGATGTGTGAGTGAAGACAGAGCCACTCCACTGTCGCTGACATGAAGGATGGCGCGCCACGCACTCCAATCCGTCCAATCCGTTCCATTCCATTCCAGGACACACGTCCAAAGAAAACACATGGACAAAAAAAACGCTTAAACAGACCCTCTCTCTGGCTGTAAGAAGAACCCGGTCCGGAGCCAGAACCAGAGACGGACCAGGGGCCAGATGGATCCCAGCCAGGCCTCACTCATGCTGAAGTCGACGGCATAAAGCGTTGATGGCAGAGTTTAATGGATCGCTACAAAAAGAATGTTGTCACCTTCTGGTATAACTCTAATGATGAGAGGTGTGGTAACTCTAATGACTAGAGGTCTGGTAACTCTAATGACGAGAGGTCTGGTAACTCTAATGACTAGAGGTCTGGTAACTCTAATGACGAGAGGTCTGGTAACTCTAATGACTAGAGGTCTGGTAACTCTAATGACGAGAGGTCTGGTAACTCTAATGACTAGAGGTCTGGTAACTCTAATGACTAGAGGTCTGGTAACTCTAATGACTAGAGGTCTGGTAACTCTAATGATGAGAGGTGTGGTAACTCTAATGACTAGAGGTCTGGTAACTCTAATGACGAGAGGTCTGGTAACTCTAATGACTAGAGGTCTGGTAACTCTAATGACTAGAGGTCTGGTAACTCTAATGACTAGAGGTCTGGTAACTCTAATGACTAGAGAGAGGTCTGGTAACTCTAATGACTAGAGGTCTGGTAACTCTAATGACTAGAGGTCTGGTAACTCTAATGACTAGAGGTCTGGTAACTCTAATGACTAGAGGTCTGGTAACTCTAATGACTAGAGAGAGGTCTGGTAACTCTAATGACTAGAGGTCTGGTAACTCTAATGATGAGAGGAATGGAAGTTATGTAATGTTGCTGCTGCGGGAAGATGACGTTAAGTTATGAAGTCATAAATAAACGTGACATCATCACCTCATATACACTGTATATCCTGTCTGGACAGAGAGTTTATTTACATTAACTTATGATGTCATAAATAAACGTGACATCATCACCTCATATACACTGTATATCCTGTCTGGACAGAGAGTTTATTTACATTAACTTATGATGTCATAAATAAACGTGACATCATCACCTCACCTACACACTGTATCCTGTCTGAAGACAGAGTTTATGTTCAAAACGCCAATTATCACTCTATGCTGACGATGTGCTCCTTCCTGTTCGCCTCAAATCATCTCCGCTGTTAAAATTATTATTGGCACAATTAAGCCCCTCCTTCATATGCCCAGCTTTCCGGAAGACAAAAGTGAGGACGCAAATTGTGATTGGCCGGGATTGAGATGATGTACGATGATGAGAGCGCCCCTCACTTCACACGTGTGATTTTTGAGGGGCTCCTATATATATTCAGCTATTAGTGTAGATTTTCGTCTTACACAAATATTAAATTCCTATTGACAATGAATGGAGAATTTACGTCGTATATGTGTAAGAGCAAATCGACATGTTACGTCATGATGCTCTACAACCCCTCACTTCACACGGGTGTGATTTTCCTATACAATACTATATGCATTTATAATCACATTATTCTATAATTGGCCTACTCTGCATATATAAACATAATTACCAAAAAACTCAACTCAACTCATTGGCAAGATGGCTCCCTGCGTGTACCCCAAGTATAATATTTACATCATAGGAACCAGAACACAACATTGGCTGGACCCAGCAACACACACACACACACACACACACACACACACACACACACACACACACACACACACACACACACACACACACACACACACACACACACACACACACACACACACACACACACACCGTTTTTATGAGGTGTCACCGTGGCACGGTGACCCCCGGTATGCGTGTGGCACACACACACACACACACACACACACACACACACACACACATTTAAACAAATGCTCTGTTAATTGGTCGGTGGGTGCAGTATTATAACTCGGGACCCCCGGGCTACCGGCGGCCGGCAGAAAGACAGACAGACCCCCCCCCCCCCCCCCCCCCCCCCCCCACTCCGTTAATATTAACACTGAGAGAGAGGGGGGGGTAATCAAGTGAGGAAGAGAGGAGTGCAGGAATGAGGGAGGTAGAGAGAAGGAGGTGGTGATAATGAGGGAGGTAGAGAGAAGGAGGTGGTGATAATGAGGGAGGTAGAGAGAAGGAGGTGGTGATAATGAGGTAGGAGGTAGAGAGAGGAGGTGGTGAGAAGAGAAGATAAAGAATGAGGGAGTAGAGAGAAGGAGGTGGTGATAAGAGAAGATAAAGAATGAGGGAGGTAGAGAGAAGGAGGTGGTGAGAAGAGAAGATAAAGAGGAGGAGGTGGTGGAGGAGGAGGAGGAGGAGGAGAGAAGGAGGTGGTGATAAGAGAAGATAAAGAAATGACAGAGAGACGGAACGAGTGGAGAATTATAAACAATCTGTATCCCCTCTTCATCTTCCTCCACCTTCATCATCATCATCCTCATCCTCATCAGGGGTCATCGCCATGGTGGACATTTTTGTCACAGACATACAAAATGAGTAGACAATAATATCACCAGAAACACGTAAATAGATAGTCCTGAATGGCCATAACAGGTCTGTAACTCTGAGAGTGTTCGAATGGAACCAAATGAACCCTTACGGGTCCATTTGGTTCCATTCGAACACTCTCAGAGTTACGGAGGGGGTCTTTGCAAATATAACATTTGAGAAGCACTAGTAGGCTACTGGACTATATATAGTGGACTCCTAATATTACACTAGTAGGCTACTGGACTATATATATAAATATAACATTTGAGAAGCACTAGTAGGCTACTGGACTATATATAGTGGACTCCTAATATTCCATACAATACGTTTCGTAGTAAATAAGTGTGATATACTTATTCTGAATAAAACCCGAAAACTGACATTCAGAAAGTGGGTGTTGTGATCACCTAAATAAGAGCATTATAATGTGGTGCGTAAACAAAATTAAAAAAATGTCACGGAGACATTTGTCCGCGTATACGGACATGTATATGATATCTGTGACCACTGATCCTCATCATCCTCATCATCCTCATCCTCTCTCTAACGGTAAACCGGTGTCCGGTCACGGTAGACTATATGACGGTAAACCGGTGTCC
>NW_027637102.1:704638-709525 GCF_951216825.1 Electrona antarctica | reverse complement strand
CTATACTGTAACAGGTTACAGCATTCTGATGGGTCTAACTGCTAGATCAGGGCAGTCTAAAGCTTTTTTCACAGGACCATATTAGAAAAATAATAACCCCTGCATGAACTAAATTCCAATACCCCAAACTCTCCCCCACACTCATTCACTCCAGCATGGTGGTGTTATGGTGAAATTGGTGGACCTGATGAAATATGTGACAATCGTGCAGACAATATCAGTCTTCTGAATGTAAATAATTGTTTGTTCAGGCCACGTGTATTTAAAGACCTCAATGTAAAGTTATGTGAAGTTAAAGACCTCCATGTAAAGTTATGTGAAGTCCACAAGATGGTCACATATTTCAGCAGGTCACCAATTTCACCGTAACACCACCATGCTGCAGTGAGAGAGTGCGAGTGAGAGAGTGGCTGAGATTTTGTGTATTGGAATTTAGCTACAGGGCCAACTACCATCTCTCTCAACAACCATACTGGAGTCACATACGCATCGCATTTAACTATATAATCATCATCATCATCATCATCATCATCAATATTTTAATATCAATGCTCTTTTGTCAGGTGTGTGCTGTGGACAAAATTTCAGCCTTATTTTACCAAATGTAACGTGCAAGGAAATAAAAAATGAAATAGCCTTCGGATGAGACAACAAGGAAGTTATACTCGGAGAATGCCCGTGTTAATAAAATACAATAAATGTAAAATGTCCTATAATGTTGGCCAGCCACGGGCCGTATGACATTACTCCCCGGGACGCATTTGGCCCACAGGCCGCACTTTGGACACCCCTGTGCACACGCTATCTCTCTCTCTCTCTCTCTCTCTCTCTCTCTCTCTCTCTCTCCAAAGGAGCATGGTCTTGTACTGAGAGAGATCCAGCAGCTCGTATCCTGTCACTAAACGTCTCCAACTGTTTTCTCCTACTCTGTCCAAACATGTTTTCTGCCTTTAACAATCTGTCAGAGCTTAAAACTACTTACAACTTGTACCGAGAAACGGTAGCCTTGACGACCTCGCGATCTCACGCAGAGGCAATTCAGATGCAAAGGCATGTTATTTAAGACGGATGCCAAGTTCACGAGGCCAAGATGCCAATATAGTATATTGGTGACTGATGCTAGGTTATTGGTTTACCTATAGTTTACTGAGACGCTACACTGTCTCTCTGCATTCTATGATCCTATAGTTTACTGAGACGCTACACTGTCTCTCTGCATTCTATGATCCTATAGTTTACTGAGACGCTACACTGTCTCTCTGCATTCTATGATCCTATAGTTTACTGAGACGCTACACTGTCTCTCTGCATTCTATGATCCTATAGTTTACTGAGACGCTACACTGTCTCTCTGCATTCTATGATCCTATAGTTGACTGAGACGCTGCACTGTCTCTCTGCATTCTATGATCCTATAGTTTACTGAGACGCTACACTGTCTCTCTGCATTCTATGATCCTATAGTTTACTGAGACGCTACACTGTCTCTGCATTCTATGATCCTATAGTTTACTGAGACGCTACACTGTCTCTCTGCATTATATGATCCTATAGTTTACTGAGACGCTACACTGTCTCTCTGCATTCTATGATCCTATAGTTTACTGAGACGCTACACTGTCTCTCTGCATTCTATGATCCTATAGTTTACTGAGACGCTACACTGTCTCTCTGCATTCTATGATCCTATAGTTTACTGAGACGCTACACTGTCTCTGCATTCTATGATCCTATAGTTTACTGAGACGCTACACTGTCTCTCTGCATTATATGATCCTATAGTTTACTGAGACGCTACACTGTCTCTCTGCATTCTATGATCCTATAGTTTACTGAGACGCTACACTGTCTCTCTGCATTCTATGATCCTATAGTTTACTGAGACGCTACACTGTCTCTCTGCATTCTATGATCCTATAGTTTACTGAGACGCTACACTGTCTCTCTGCATTCTATGATCCTATAGTTTACTGAGACACTACACTGTCTCTCTGCATTCTATGATCCTATAGTTTACTGAGAGACTGCGCTGTCTCTCTGCATTCTATGATCCTATAGTTTACTGAGACGCTACACTGGTGTTGGAGGGAAGGGTGACATGTTGTCCTGGTGTTGGAAAGAAGGGTGACATGTTGTCCTGGTGTCGGAGGGAAGGGTGACATGTTGTCCTGGTGTTGGAGGGAAGGGTGACATGTTGTCCTGGTGTCAGAGGGAAGGGTGACATGTTGTCCTGGTGTCAGAGGGAAGGGTGACATGTTGTCCTGGTGTCAGAGGGAAGGGAGACATGTTGTCCTGGTGTTGGAGCCTTTGTCTACGGAGAGTTTTAACGAGCGTTATTGTTCACCGCTGTGCCGCAACGTATTCATTACTTAAACCACAACCTGCTCTTATTGTCAGCCTGTTAGCCAATCGGAAGAGGAAGCCAGACAACGCCAAGATGGACCCGGTCTAGCGCTGTCAAGTCTGTCAGCCAATCAGAAATGTTCAGCGGGTGCTTATGTTTGGTCCGACGTACTAACAGTCCTACAGTCATGAGTCCAACATGCTACCCTAAAACCCAACCCTAAACCTGACCTCACAGGAAGACACCGGTTAGTTTTAACCTGCCACAGGTTAGTTTGAACCTGCCATGGGTTCGTTTTAACCCATTTTAACCTGCCACACATGTCGGGAGCCATGGGTTAGTTTTAACCCGCAGCACGGGTTAGTTATAACTGGCCTCGCATGCCTGAAGCGACTGTGTTGTCGGACTCTGACTAATGCCTGTCGGACTGTTAGCATTGCCAACCAACGTATAGCTGTCAGCCTGTTGGCCAATCGGAGCGTCCAGTGCTATAGCTGTCAGCCTGTGAGCCAATCAGAGCGTCCAGTGCTAGCTGTCAGCCTGTACACATGCCCTTCTAACATCCTGTCCTCCGCACGGTGTCAGCGATGTAGAAGAACATCCATTACATTGAGGACGACGTTTCATGTTGGGTCTCATGTGGTTTTCGTTGAGCTCTGAGGCCCCAAAGCGGGTTCAGGTTTAATCCACTCCAGGCCTCGTCTAAAAAAAAGAGCTCAGTCTTTGACTCTGAAGCATGATTTGGGCAGTAGTTGCATGTTCTCACTGTTGGCTACTGGCCAGTGGAAAAGGTTTGTGGAGATTACGATCACACCTCGGACAGAGTGTAGGAATGTACTTCACAGGGAGAAGCATGTCCTTCCATCCATCCATGGTGGATCCGCACCACTTGCCCCCTAGCCTCGACGACCTTACAGGCGTATACAAAGGCTCAACTTATGCAATTTAGGTCAGGGGGGCGCGTGCATCGAATTTTTAAAAGGAATTAATAAGTAGATTAATGAATTCACATCAAATTTGCAGTGATGTAACTATAGTTTCTCAATGTAACAGGGTGCCTCGGTTCATTGCATGCAAAAAGAGAGGCAGCAGACATTCTGGAGAGAAGGCCGCAAACGCATTCACGTTTATGTTGTGCGGGAATGTCCGGCATTATAAGTGCTGAATTAGTTTAGAAAGTAGCAGGATAAAGTTGTATGCGTCCCGTCCTTTCATTTTCACTAGACATGTTTGGCTAGGGGCTAAAGATTTTAAGGGACCCCCCCCCCCCCAGGCAAAATAGGTCTGCAGGAGTCCCTGCTTTGCTGCACAGTTGTTCTACTCTTAGACGGATGTTAGCTTCTTAGCTTCCTTATGATTCTTAATGAGTATTCTTATGTATTTGATGCATTACCATCGCGTTGTTCTTGTTTACTGTAAATCGCTCTGGATAAAGAGCGTCTGATAAATGCCTACATGGTAAATTGTGGGTTCTAGATGTTATGCTGTAATAGAGTCAGGGTGTAATGCCTCAACATCAGGGTCAGAAGGTCAAGGTACTCCTCTTCTGGTGAATGTTATGTTGTAACAGAGTCGGGGTGTAATGCCTCAACATCAGGGTCAGACGGTCAAGGTACTCCTCTTCTGGTGAATGTTATGTTATAACAGAGTCAGGCTGTAATGCCTCAACATCAGGGTCAGAAGGTCACGGTACTCCTCTTCTGGTGAATGTTATGTTATAACAGAGTCAGGGTGTAATGCCTCAACATCAGGGTCAGAAGGTCACGGTACTCCTCTTCTGGTGAATGTTATGTTGTAACAGAGTCGGGGTGTAATGCCTCAACATCAGGGTCAGAAGGTCAAGGTACTCCTCTTCTGGTGAATGTTATGTTATAACAGAGTCAGGGTGTAATGCCTCAACATCAGGGTCAGAAGGTCAAGGTACTCCTCTTCTGGTGAATGTTATGTTGTAACAGAGTCGGGGTGTAATGCCTCAACATCAGGGTCAGAAGGTCAAGGTACTCCTCTTCTGGTGAATGTTATGTTATAACAGAGTCAGGGTGTAATGCCTCAACATCAGGGTCAGAAGGTCACGGTACTCCTCTTCTGGTGAATGTTATGTATGTGTTCAGAGTGTCGGCCCATGAGCAACACTCTCTCACTGTGCCATCTCTGGAGTGAGCATGTGTTGCACTGACAGTACTGGGAGGTTGGGGGTTCCATCCCCCTTCTGAGGAATGGTAGACTAAAGGCGTCGGGAACGGTTGGTCTCAAGGCTTCCAGCATTAAGGGTTGGATTGGCAGCAGGTCCCAAACTAGCGTCATGTCTACCTCTGTACATCAAATGATTGCGTCTGGTTTTCTCCTGACCTCGGTCGGTATACTAACTCCTGATCAGGATTCTAAATGGACATTTGGACCCTAGGATTTGTTTGTTTTTTGTTTTTGTTTTTTTTGTAATCCATATTATGAAAATGTGGTTTCAGTTAGTATAGTCGACCAAACACTTTTAATTCTGTCTGTATCTAGTTACTCCCTGCAGTAGAAACACCTTTGATAATGGC
>NW_027637102.1:684638-697138 GCF_951216825.1 Electrona antarctica | reverse complement strand
TGTGTGTGTGTGTGTGTGTGTGTGTGTGTGTGTGTGTGTGTGTGTGTGTGTCAGCCTATATTATGTTCCAACATGTTTTTTTAAATGGATTCCGTTAAGATGAAGGGCGTCACTGCTCAAAAAGACACTCTTGCATTGAATAAATGTTGCACAATTATATATTTTTTACTATAAAACGGTAATTAAACTGGATATTTCAGTGAAATCAGGGCCTTTTCTCTGCATCTATAAATGTATCTTCAGATCACAACATCCATCCAGAGGTTGGTTCTCTATCAGCGGACAGACGTGGCTGTGCGGCCGGACAAAGAGCGTCTCTCTTCCCCTGTGTGTGTGCTGTTGACACGGTGTGTGTGGATTAAACATTAATGTGGGATTACTGAACACACGGTTAGCTGGCTTTGTCTCACAGACACAGCAGCCCTGTTGATCATTAACCGTTTGGTTTGGTTTGGGGAATGGAGAACGAATAGAAAGAGTCACATATAGGCTGTACAATATAGTAATATAGCCTGGTCTGTCTGTATAGCATTAAGCTTTATAATACTAATAATAATATGTAAAAACGTTTTAAATCTTATATGTAAAAATGATTCTAAATGCTTATATTTACTCCCTAATAAAGCGTGCTTAATAAATAGATAAGTATGGCTTTATAAAGCCAGATATACACATTTAAAGGGTCCAGGTAGCAGAACCACATCAAGAATGTGAAAACGATACAAACACGAAAGCATGAGAAAAGGCCAACATTATTTTTAACGCATATTATGTGTGTATGATTCTATAGCTGTATTGTTATTATTACAATTCTCATGTTATCCTTATATTATTATTTTATTAATTTCCACTGAAATCTCCCTCATCTTGCGTCATGTCTCGTGGCGGGTCGCGCGCATGCATGCATGCGTGCCTTCACGGAGACTCGCGCGTGCACCTGACATGAGCGTTTTCTTGTCACCGGAATCAGATATGAGAGAAGATATCAAAATGATATCATACCCCCCCCCCCCCCCTCTCTCTCTCTCTCTCTCTCTCTCTCTCTCTCTCTCTCTCTCTCTCTCTCTCTCTCTCTCTCTCTGTGTATATTGCTCCTGACACATCGGGTGGAATAGACATTTTGAGACGCGCTGCCCCCTCGCGCCGCTGCCGCCATTAATATATGAGAGAGAGAGAGAGAGACCTTGGAGATGTATAATAGGTAAACTGATTTATCATGGACGCCCATCAAGCCCCTAGACGGAATGCCTTGATGTGTTATTTAAATTATTATTATTATTATTATTATTATTATATGCTATAATTGTGTCCATTTCCCTATGTTTTCATGTGCTGCACATACTAGTGTTAATTATGTAGTTCAGTCTGTGAAGTGTGACGCCCTCTGTATGTCGCTCTGCGCTACTACAGGTTAGCACAGCTAAGAGAGCTAGCTGCACACAACAACAATAATATCAACAACAACAAACATAGCACTCTCTTAGAGCACACGCACACGCACACGCACGCACGCACGCACGCACGCACACACACACACACACACACACACACACACACACACACACACACACACACACACACACACACACACACACACACACACACACACACACACACACACACACACACACTGAATACGACACTACAAACAGCCCCCCAAAAATAGCCTCCTCCCTCCCATGCAGTCCATTTGGCTCGGTCGCCATGGTAACATGTATCAAATAGAATGTGTGTATTCTGTGCTATATAGTACGGAGCACAGAAACCGCAGTAGGAACATGTTCTCCACACCAGGGGAGGAAAGGAGAGATGAATTAATTCATGCTGTTTTTCTGAGAAGAATTCATCCATTCATTCATTGATGTGTGAGTGAAGACAGAGCCACTCCACTGTCGCTGACATGAAGGATGGCGCGCCACGCACTCCAATCCGTCCAATCCGTTCCATTCCATTCCAGGACACACGTCCAAAGAAAACACATGGACAAAAAAAACGCTTAAACAGACCCTCTCTCTGGCTGTAAGAAGAACCCGGTCCGGAGCCAGAACCAGAGACGGACCGGGGGCCAGATGGATCCCAGCCAGGCCTCACTCATGCTGAAGTCGACGGCATAAAGCGTTGATGGCAGAGTTTAATGGATCGCTACAAAAAGAATGTTGTCACCTTCTGGTATAACTCTAATGACTAGAGGTGTGGTAACTCTAATGACTAGAGGTCTGGTAACTCTAATGACTAGAGGTCTGGTAACTCTAATGACTAGAGGTCTGGTAACTCTAATGACTAGAGGTCTGGTAACTCTAATGACTAGAGGTCTGGTAACTCTAATGACGAGAGGTGTGGTAACTCTAATGACTAGAGGTCTGGTAACTCTAATGACTAGAGGTCTGGTAACTCTAATGACTAGAGAGAGGTCTGGTAACTCTAATGACTAGAGGTCTGGTAACTCTAATGACTAGAGGTCTGGTAACTCTAATGACTAGAGGTCTGGTAACTCTAATGACTAGAGGTCTGGTAACTCTAATGACTAGAGGTCTGGTAACTCTAATGACTAGAGAGAGGTCTGGTAACTCTAATGACTAGAGGTCTGGTAACTCTAATGACTAGAGGTCTGGTAACTCTAATGACTAGAGGTCTGGTAACTCTAATGACTAGAGGTCTGGTAACTCTAATGACTAGAGGTCTGGTAACTCTAATGACTAGAGGTCTGGTAACTCTAATGACTAGAGGTCTGGTAACTCTAATGATGAGAGGTGTGGTAACTCTAATGACTAGAGAGAGGTCTGGTAACTCTAATGACTAGAGAGAGGTCTGGTAACTCTAATGACTAGAGGTCTGGTAACTCTAAGGATGAGAGGAATGGAAGTTATGTAATGTTGCTGCTGCGGGAAGATGACGTTAAGTTATGAAGTCATAAATAAACGTGACATCATCACCTCATATACACTGTATATCCTGTCTGGACAGAGAGTTTATTTACATTAACTTACGATGTCATAAATAAACGTGACATCATCACCTCACCTACACACTGTATCCTGTCTGAAGACAGAGTTTATGTTCAAAACGCCAATTATCACTCTATGCTGACGATGTGCTCCTTCCTGTTCGCCTCAAATCATCTCCGCTGTTAAAATTATTATTGGCACAATTAAGCCCCTCCTTCATATGCCCAGCTTTCCGGAAGACAAAAGTGAGGACGCAAATTGTGATTGGCCGGGATTGAGATGATGTACGATGATAAGAGCGCCCCTCACTTCACACGTGTGATTTTTGAGGGGCTCCTATATATATTCAGCTATTAGTGTAGATTTTCGTCTTACACAAATATTAAATTCCTATTGACAATGAATGGAGAATTTACGTCGTATATGTGTAAGAGCAAATCGACATGTTACATCATGATGCTCTACAACCCCTCACTTCACACGGGTGTGATTTTCCTATACAATACTATATGCATTTATAATCACATTATTCTATAATTGGCCTACTCTGCATATATAAACATAATTACCAAAAAACTCAACTCAACTCATTGGCAAGATGGCTCCCTGCGTGCACCCCAAGTATAATATTCACATCATAGGAACCAGAACACAACATTGGCTGGACCCAGCAACACACACACACACACACACACACACACACACACACACACACACACACACACACACACACACACACACACACCGTTTTTATGAGGTTTCACCGTGGCACGGTGACCCCCGGTATGCGTGTGGCACACACACACATTTAAACAAATGCTCTGTTAATTGGTCTGTGGGTGCAGTATTATAACTCGGGACCCCCGGGCTACCGGCGGCCGGCAGAAAGACAGACAGACCCCCCCCCCCCCCCCCCCCCCCCCCCCCCCCCCCCCCCACTCCGTTAATATTAACACGGAGAGAGAGGGGGGGGTAATCAAGTGAGGAAGAGAGGAGTGCAGGAATGAGGGAGGTAGAGAGAAGGAGGTGGTGATAATGAGGTAGGAGGTAGAGAGAAGGAGGTGGTGATAAGAGAAGATAAAGAGGAGGAGGTGGTGGAGGAGGAGGAGGAGGTAGAGAGAAGGAGGTGGTAGAGAGAAGGAGGTGGTGATAAGAGAAGATAAAGAGGAGGAGGTGGTGGAGGAGGAGGAGGAGGTAGAGAGAAGGAGGTGGTAGAGAGAAGGAGGTGGTGATAAGAGAAGATAAAGAGGAGGAGGTGGTGGAGGAGGAGGAGGAGGAGGAGAGAAGGAGGTGGTGATAAGAGAAGATAAAGAATGAGGGAGGTAGAGAGAAGGAGGTGGTGATAAGAGAAGATAAAGAAATGACAGAGAGACGGAACGAGTGGAGGAATTATAAACAATCTGTAACCCCTCTTCATCTTCCTCCACCTTCATCATCATCATCATCATCCTCATCAGGGGTCATCGCCATGGTGGACATTTTTGTCACAGACATACAAAATGAGTAGACAATAATATCACCAGAAACACGTAAATAGATAGTCCTGAATGGCCATAACAGGTCTGTAACTCTGAGAGTGTTCGAATGGAACCAAATGGACCCTTACGGGTCCATTTGGTTCCATTCGAACACTCTCAGAGTTACGGAGGGGGTCTTTGCAAATATAACATTTGAGAAGCACTAGTAGGCTACTGGACTATATATAGTGGACTCCTAATATTACACTAGTAGGCTACTGGACTATATATATAAATATAACATTTGAGAAGCACTAGTAGGCTACTGGACTATATATAGTGGACTCCTAATATTACACTAGTAGGCTACTGGACTATATATAGTGGACTCCTAATATTATAACATTTGAGAAGCACTAGTAGGCTACTGGACTATATATAGTGGACTCCTAATATTATAACATTTGAGAAGCACTAGTAGGCTACTGGACTATATATAGTGGACTCCTAATATTATAACATTTGAGAAGCACTAGTAGGCTACTGGACTATATATAGTGGACTCCTAATATTATAACATTTGAGAAGCACTAGTAGGCTACTGGACTATATATAGTGGACTCCTAATATTATAACATTTGAGAAGCACTAGTAGGCTACTGGACTATATATAGTGGACTCCTAATATTATAACATTTGAGAAGCACTAGTAGGCTACTGGACTATATATAGTGGACTCCTAATATTGAGAAGCACTAGTAGGCTACTGGACTATATATAGTGGACTCCTAATATTACACTAGTAGGCTACTGGACTATATATATAAATATAACATTTGAGAAGCACTAGTAGGCTACTGGACTATATATAGTGGACTCCTAATATTACACTAGTAGGCTACTGGACTATATATAGTGGACTCCTAATATTATAACATTTGAGAAGCACTAGTAGGCTACTGGACTATATATAGTGGACTCCTAATATTATAACATTTGAGAAGCACTAGTAGGCTACTGGACTATATATAGTGGACTCCTAATATTATAACATTTGAGAAGCACTAGTAGGCTACTGGACTATATATAGTGGACTCCTAATATTATAACATTTGAGAAGCACTAGTAGGCTACTGGACTATATATAGTGGACTCCTAATATTATAACATTTGAGAAGCACTAGTAGGCTACTGGACTATATATAGTGGACTCCTAATATTATAACATTTGAGAAGCACTAGTAGGCTACTGGACTATATATAGTGGACTCCTAATATTGAGAAGCACTAGTAGGCTACTGGACTATATATAGTGGACTCCTAATATTCCTTACAATACGTTTCGTAGTAAATAAGTGTCATATACTTATTCTGAATAAAACCCGAAAACTGACATTCAGAAAGTGGGTGTTGTGATCACCTAAATAAGAACATTATAATGTGGTGCGTAAACAAAATAAAAAAAATGTCACGGAGACATTTGTCCGCGTATACGGACATGTATATGATATCTGTGACCACTGATCCTCATCATCCTCTCTCTAACGGTAAACCGGTGTCCGGTCACGGTAGACTATATGACGGTAAACCGGTGTCCGGTCACGGTAGACTATATGACGGTAACCCGGTGTCCGGTCACGGTAGACTATATGACGGTAAACCGGTGTCCGGTCACGGTAGACTATATGACGGTAAACCGGTGTCCGGTCACGGTAGACTATATGACGGTAAACCGGTGTCCGGTCACGGTAGACTATATGACGGTAAACCGGTGTCCGGTCACGGTAGACTATATGACGGTAAACCGGTGTCCGGTCACGGTAGACTATATGACGGTAAACCGGTGTCCGGTCACGGTAGACTATATGACGGTAAACCGGTGTCCGGTCACGGTATGACAGTTATTTCCCACCAAACCAACCGGCGGTGTTTATAACGGAATTAACTGGAGAGGAGGAACTTATGAGAAGGAAAAAATATGATTTATCGCACGCGGTTCCATAAACAACATCCCTCACTCACACTCACTCACGCTCGCTCACACACGCACAATGAATGAATGGCAGCAGCGGCGCTGACACCCGAACTCACGATAAATCACCACCACAACTACTACTACTACTACTATACCACACACACACACACACACACACACACACACACACACACACACACACACACACACACACACACACACACACACACACACACACACACACACACACACACACACACACACACACACACACACAGAGAGAGAGAGACTACTAGGGAGCTGGAGAGAGAGACATAGACTTGGCTCGGATAGTGATGGACGGAAGCAGCAACACAATATAAACAGTCTTGAGGAAAAGCCACCGTTATAAACAATGACACGCCGCGCGCAACAGCACGCGCACGGCGGGGATGATGATGATGATGATGGGGGGGGGGGGCAGTGCCATGGGGAGGAGGGGGGGAGGGGGAGGAGGGGGGTGTGGAGGAGGAAGATGGATCCAACAAACAGATAAATAAATAAATCTCGGACATATTTACCACAACGCGCTGCTAAAGACTATAATTCATCCGACGCGACGTCGCGACGGGCGGAAGGAAGCGACCGGTATGCCAGCCGTAGAAGAAGAATAAAGTCTCGTGCAGTTTCCTGCCTTTTAAAATCCTCCCCTTCCTTCCTCACTTCCTTCCTTCTCCCCTTTCCTTCCCTCCTCTCCTCTCCTCTTCCTCCGTTATGGACAATGCTGCTCACTTCATTCAGCTGTCTGTCTGTCCGTCTGTCCGTCTGTCTGTCTGTCTGTCCGCTTGTCCGAAGCACAGAAGAAGAATGTTTTAAAGCAGCTTTCCTCTCTCTCTCTCCTTCTCTCTCTCTCTCTCCTTCTTCCTCTTCTTCCGTTTCTTTCTCTTCCTCCTCTTCCTCTCTCTTGTCTCTCGTCTCCTCTTCTCCACACACACACACACACTATCTTTTTTTTTTGCTCTCTCTCTCTCTCTCTCTCTCTCTCTCTCTCTCTCTCTCTCTCTCTCTCTCTCTCTCTCTGCTATAGGGGGGGTTCTCTCTATTCTCGTGTTGTGTGTGTGCGTGTGTGTGTGTGTGTGTGTGTGTGTGTGTGTGTGTGTGTGTGTGTGTGTGTGTGTGTGTGTGTGTGTGTGTGTGTGTGTGTGTGTGTGTGTGTGTGTGTGTGTGTGTGTGTGTGTGTGTGTGTGTGTGTGTGTGTGTGTGTGTGTGTGTGTTTTTTAGGACACTTGAATTTGGACACGTCAGACGCGCACGCGGCTAGCAGCGTGTCCCCCCCCCCCCTGCACCCCCCCCCCCCCCTCCTTCCATCACATCTATTCAGCAAAGCACTGCATTAATTATTTAATGAGTCACGTGACGTGGTTGGGGGGGGGGGGGGGGTGGGGGGGGGTTATCTTCCTCTCTCTATCTATCTTCCTCTTCCTCGTTTTCACGGTTGGACCCACGCGCGTGTGCGCGACGTGATACCGCGTTCAGTGAATCTGTGACAAAAAAACAATATACGAAAATCCGTTTTTTTTTGTTGAGTGAAAATTCTACTATATATAAGTCTAACACACACACGCGCACAAGGTTCCCCCCCCCCAATTCCTTCAGCCATGAAGTCTTCCTTTCTTTGTTATTTTTCATAATTTTCACTGCATGTCAACCCAGAGAACATCCTCCACTTCTGTCGACAAGAGTTTATAGTTATATCTGTGATATTATATCTGGTATATATAGTGGTAGTTATGTCTGGTGATATTATATACCTGGTATATAGTTATATATCTGGTATATATATATAGTTATATCTGGTGCCTCTGATATTCTGTGAAGAGATTCTTGTTCTCAAATATAATGTAAATATGAATATCCACCATGCATGGCAGCATATGAGCAGATTTATACCTGTAAAATTATATAAAATAAGTCATGACAATTTACAAACATTGAGATGTTAAAGGGAACTCCAGCATTATTATTATTATTATTATTATTATTATTATTATTATTATTATTATTATTATTATTATTATTATTATTATTATTATTATTTATTATTATAAATAGCTCGGTTTGTCTCTTCGCGGGGGATTGTCCAAATATAGACTTCCCCTCATTACTATTAACGCTTCCTGTGGCGATACGATTCATTTAGAGATCCTTTATTATTTATGTATTATTTAGCACAACAAAATATATATTTAAAAAAATACTGCTTCTCAAAGTGTGGTCCGGGGACCCCTGTGTGGTCCTTGACGGCGTGCCAAGGGGGTCCCCAGTAAAGTAATGTGCGGAACAATCTATTTTACCCTGTTTTTACTCGAAGAGCCAATTAATCCTGCAAGCTTTTGTAGCCTATACATCTGCTGTTATCGGAGAACATTTTACAGTTGAATTGAGAGTGGCTCTTTTTCTTTACATGTTGTGTAAAGAAAATTATTAATCGTCTTCAAATGTTTCGACAACACACATCTTAGTTGTTGCCCTGTGGGGGTCCCTGGCATGCGATCTGAGATGCGGCGGGGGGTCCGTGCACCGTGCACGGTCACATGCACATCCATGCAGCGGGGGTCCGTGCACCGTGCACGGTCACATACACATCCATGCAGCGGGGGTCCGTGCACCGTGCACGGCCACATACACATCCATGCAGCGGGGGGTCCGTGCACCGTGCACGGCCACATACACATCCATGCAGTGGGGGTCCGTGCACCGTGCACGGCCACATACACATCCATGCAGCGGGGGTCCGTGCACCGTGCACGGCCACATACACATCCATTTGATTTGGACTGGAGTCTGGAGGCTTGAATATGGACGCGAAAATGTTGGAGAAAGAAAGAAAGAAAGAAAGAAAGAAAGAAAGAAAGAAAGCGCTAAGATAAAAGACAGGTATAGTCTATATAATAGCATGCAGTGGAGAGAGGGAGGGAGGGAGGGGGGGGGAGAAAAGAGAGAAGGAAAAAAGAAAGGATAAAAAGACAGCAAGCAAGAAAGAAAGAAAGACAGCGATGGAGAGAAGGAGGAGAGGAGAGGAGGAGGTGTAGAATTAAGGTGGAGAGAAGGAGACGAGAGAAGGAGCTATATTAGGCCTCCCGCCGTGCAGGTTTCTCGCGGTAACAATGGAGTGTTTTTCCCGCGGCGGCGTGGCGTGGCGCGCTCCACGCACACACACACAACAATGGAATGGAGGCCGCGTGCGCGGCGTTGCGCGTGGCGCGGAGAGGAGAGCAGCAGCAGCCGCCATGCACGGAGCGTCCAAGGTCAACCAGGACACTCACTCATAGTGACAACAACATACTATATATACTTGTATTTATTTACCGTTTATAAGGCTGTATACAAACAATACACTCAACACTCTGGCTGTTTGCTATTGATCTATTCAGACATGCTGTAAAAAACGCACGAACCTGCATTTGTAAACTAATCTCTAGTTAAATGTATCACATTCTTTACATTTTTATAACCCCATTGTATAGGCTATAGTAGGCTATACACTCAATAGCAAATCCTGCACGCACGCAATCTTGTATTTTTGGAAGAAATGCCAAATTGAGAGTGGCTATATTTTCCACAGAAAATCTTGATATTGTAAGAAAGAAGAAAAGAATGATCTTCAAATGTTTTATCAACACGACAGAATCTTCACCCGTAGTGTTGGTTTATCCATGAGGACATCTTACTGGAGAAACTGCAGTGTTTTCTTCACGCAAACTTAAATATCTTTGGGGCATAAAACCCCAACATGGCGACACATATAGAGTATGAGGATGGGGGGTTAATATCTCATGTAATTACGTGGAACTGTCTCTGTCTGTAAACCGCTTCTGGCCATGAGAGCAGGCCCTTAAATATGATATAATGTACATTAATATTGTATCAAAACGGAACATAAAGCATAGATTCACACTAAACCAGCGTAAAAGATATATATGCATGCATATGCATTTATATTTGCAATAAGTAGCGTCCTATAAAGTTTAATATAACGGAATATAAAGCCTATATTCACACTAAACCAGCACATATATATGTATAGCGTCCTATAAAGTTGCATATATATATATATACGGAATGCTATACATATGACGCACGCGCACGTGCATGGAAAAGCCAGAGATTGGAATCAAAACATTCGTTGGGTGATTTTCGTCTCTTAATGACGGCAATAAATTATAAACAGTCACGCGCACCGGCGCACGCACACCAAAACATGCACCGCATGCACGCACGGCGCGGAGATAAGCAGCGTGCACGCGGAGAAGACTTCCTGACCACTGAGCAGCACACACACATAATAATAGATTTAAGTTTATTTATATAATTTATATAATCTACCAGCATTCATTATTAATGTTATCTAGACTAGTTAAGAAATGAAGTATAATTTGTGGGATAGAAACGGGAATTCCACACAGACAGACAGACATGGTCCGCGTTCTGGTCTAATCCAGTTGGATAAAACACAAATTAAACAATTTGGATAAATATGATATTTGAGAGATAATTAGTGTGAATTATATTTGATACATTCACTGTCCGTTATGCCGGACATACAAACCGGACTGGTCTTCTCTTAATTAGTTAGTTTTTTGACACACCTGGAACTACAACGAAAAGAAAAGGATGAATAAAAGTCACAATATCATAAAAAATAGAATTCATTAAAAGTCGTTTTTGACCTCTATATATTCACCACAGTTCTGAGGATTTTGTAAAGTCCTTAAATGTAACATTTCTAGGTGTGGAGGTTTAGGTTTGACTGTAAATGTACAACGAATATAGTCGGTTTTCTTTGTGTTTGGTTGCGTTTTATATATATGCTCTTGTAATGTGTATTTATAGGCCTATCTTATGTTTTTAATACCTCAAGGAAACCGAATGCTATAATCTCAATATGTGTGTAAAGTAAACCGGCAGACAGTGAAGTTTATATTATTTCCAGGTGTGTTGTGTGTGTATAAATATATATCTCTGTAAATGAATAATAAAGTATTGTTAATGTTAACTCAGGGAGAAGAACAGAGTGATTGATGTTAATGTTTAATCATTAAAGTCAAACCGCGGCTTTTAAAAGCACAAAGTCTCAGTTTTCTTTTAAAGGAAAAAAAAGAAGAAGAATATTGAGTGAAAAGTCCAATTATCTGATGAGGTGATTAAACGGTAAAATATTAACTAGAATAGATAGAAATGTACGACGACGACGATAATTATTATTACTATAATACAGAGTGTAATTTAATATCGTTTAAAAAACGTCACGCTGTCTGTTTGGGTCAAAGATCTGGAAGGGAGTCTTAAACTGTAAGGTTTGATCTGAGAGAGAGAGAGAGAGAGAGAGAGAGGTAGAGAGACATGGGGTTAGAACAGGAGAGAGAGCGGTACGGAGGTAGAGAGACATAGGCTTAGAATGGGAGAGAGAGAGGGTCAAAGATTGATTTACCAAACCCGGACGTCGCGCCTTTTACCGCAGCTCGTAAATCTGTCTCGAGACGACGGCGTGGCACGCGCGTGCGCACACGCACGCACGCACACGCACTCATACACACGGACGGAGACATCCCCCGGTGCGGTGCGTGTGGCCTGCAGCCTGGCACCCCCCCAAGCCCCAAATAGCGAATTCTGTTCTTTAAAAAACAAAAAGCAATGGATTGTGATCAATTAAAAATGTCCACATCTGATTATATTTATCCTAAACTATTTTAAAATGATATATCAGTCCCTGCAATGCAATCTAAACTCTTCATAGTAATATGCGCGTTTGGTGATAACATGATATTAACGATATTATCGTTACGATAACAATAATAAAATAATAATACGTCTTACAGACAGTGGAGAAACATATCAAGGATGCATTTATGTCATATAGTGCATAATTATTATTTCTATCAGTTGTCATTTTAGCTTCATGCTAGAGAAATCCTCCGTTCCTTTGTCTATTTTCTGACTCGGAGTATACAAATGGAACCCAATAATAACTGAAATAAGGGTCCATTTGGTTCCATTTGTACACTCTCAGAGGTACTTTAACACACTGAGGATTTTACTAGATCAACAACATCTGTGTATATGGTTTAATTATATTAATCTATA
>NW_027637102.1:650965-679438 GCF_951216825.1 Electrona antarctica | reverse complement strand
CTGCCGACCCATGGATCATTGGACGACCTGCTCTACCTCTTGAGCCACAGTCGCCCACAAAACGTCGTTCACATAAAGGCCACATAAAAAGGTTATGTACAGCCTATTGACAATCAAAATCAGATATTACATTTTGATGTGGTGACAAAATTAAACTTTATGTTGATACGGCACACTGATTTTCAAGAAAATGAAAACATGGAACTTCATGTGAAAAAGGTTGCCGACCTGCAGCTATAGGCTATAACCAGTAGCAGGTAGTCAGTGGTGTCGCTGGAATGTTCTCACAAACACCTGCAACCCCCAAACCCCCCCAAATGACCCCCATGTCACCTAATACCTTCCTGTTACACCCCCACCCTCTGTCTGTCTGTCTGTCTGTCTGTCTGTCTGTCTGTCTGTCTGTCTGTCTGTCTGTCTGTCTGTCTGTCTGTCTGTCTGTCGTTCTAAATGGAAAGGTTGGCTTAATGGGATAAACTCTGTATGTTCTCTCTCTCTCTCTCTCTCTCTCTCTCTCTCTCTCTCCCTCTCCATTCAGGAGGTCAATCCTTCATTCTCTCTATCAGTTTTCTCATCTCCTCTCACTCTGTCCTTCACCCCCCCCCCCCCCCCCCCCTCCCTCCCCCCTCCTCTTCCTACCGTGGTTGTCATGACAACACGGAAGGGAGACGGCGTCAGCAGCCGTGGGCGGAATTGACGCAAGGTTGAACTTTTGACCCCTCAACTCTGCGTGACCCCTCCGTGACCCCTCCAGCATGTAACTGGACATCCATCCTTCCGAAATAACACACTGAGAGAGAGACATAGACATAACACTGGAGAGAGAGAGACCCCTGTAGCATGTATGGACATCCATCCATCCGAAATGAGAGAGAGAGAGAGAGAGGGGGGGAGAGAGAGAGAGACCCCTGTAGCATGTAGGACATCCATCCATCCGAAATGAGAGAGAGAGAGAGAAAGAGAGAGAGAGAGAGAGAGAGGGAGAGGGAGAATAAAGAGTGGGTTTACAGTCTCTGTATTGTCTTTGCTATACTGTTGCTAGGCAGATTTCGGACTCAGATGGACTTTATGAATATTGACCAAAAAAAAACAGCAACTTTAAACTCGGAGTCAGCCATTCATCAAGATTACACATATGTATTATTGTGTGTGATGATAGAGATGACATGTTTCATTATAGCAGAAATATCGACACTTTCTCAGAGATTTCTCAGTAATGGGAGGAGGAGGAGGAGGAGGAGGTGTTCCATAAGCCTCCTCTTATGAAGCAGGCATTTAGTCACTTCAGCTATGTGTGTTCACTTCTTATCTTATCTTGTGTTAGTATATATTAAGGCGGCATGGCGCGTGCCTTCCCGTGCCATGCCGTGCCGTGCCGCACCGTGGCTAACAGGCCGGCATGAGACAGCCAGAGAGCCTCCGGGTCTCCGCTGGTCTCAAGCGGGCTCTGCTGGCCGGCTGGGAGAGCTGCATTCTGGATGGAGATATGAGGATGGCCCGGTGTCTAGAGAGAGTCTAGACTTATTTATTATTAAACATTAACTATAGCCTTAATTAAAGCATTATAATTAAATGATGTTGGCACGGTGCTATAGTCTAACATTAACTAACCCCATTAAGTTTATGTTTTATATCCTAAACACATAACGATTATTTAAAAATGGACAACAGACCCGAGTGAGACTAATATACAATAATACAGGCCTACTTACGGTTTGATAGGAAATTATTTAAGTTCATGTCAGTGTTGACTGACTGTTGAGTTTTAGTGTTTTACTCTATAACACCATTTATAGCCTACAGTGGAAATAATATTTCATATTTCTAAATTCTGACTGAATTTACATTTGTGTTTTTATCCTTGAGGATTATTTATAAGAAGTGGTGATTATCTTAAATGAAATGTATAAATCGAACCAAAAACAAAGTTGTACCATAAAATAAATATCACCAAATATAAAATAAACATATTTAATAATGTGTAACTATAGGCTACATTTACAGACTGGGAGAAACGGGCAGGAAGCTTATATAGGCCTTCAACAATGAGCACAATTCATTGTCATATTATTATTATTATTATTATTACTTAATTACTTTCTTCTGGCAAATAAATCCATTATAGCGCATAGCCTAGAGTTATCTAATTTAAATTCAGCATACATCAAGAAGATTTAATCATGATTCCGTTGCTATATTATCTTTTATTTATTTATCACAACTGTAGAGTAGAGACTATATTGAACATTGACGTCTTAAATGTGTCCCTTTTTATCAATTGCATGTAAAACATCAATGATTCTTTTATCACACAATTCACAGTGTGTGGTTTTAAATCCATGGAGCCGCCTGTACAGAGTAGCCTATAGAGTACAGACACGCCCTGTGTACACTGCTAACAGTTCACCTCTTTACAGATCAATAGAAAGATGTTGATTTAAAACAAATCTCTTATAAACCTCCATTATCTGAACATTTCTGACACTCAGTGACCCGGACGGCCTGTCAGAGTCACACACAGCCCAACGAACGAACCCGCCCAGCGAAGAAAGGACCGCAAATATTTGCGGGGTGTGTGTGTGTGTGTTGTGTGCGTGGCGGGTGTGTGTGTGTGTGTGTGTGTGTGTGTGTGTGTGTGTGTGTGTGTGTGTGTGTGTGTGTGTGTGTGTGTGTGTGTGTGTGTGTGTGTGTGTGTGTGTGTGTGTGTGTGTGTGTGTGTGTGTGTGTGTGTGTGTGTGTGTGTGTGTGTGTGTGTGTGTGTGTGTGTCTTATCATAACTATAATACCTTAAATAAACAGCCTTCATAAAGGCCTGTCATTTCGTGACGATAATAAAAGCTCCTTTTCGTTCCTCTGGACTCTGAAGTGAAACCAGAAACTCCCAAACTCGTTCGATCACTTTTCGGATTGTGGATTTTTACAAGATGTTTAAATAAAAACCCTCTGCTATATTCATTTTAATAATGTTAAGACTAGACTAAAAATTGACTGTTTTCTCATTGTTATAAACGAAAATAATGTTTATTTTATTATTTTCCTGTGGATAATTTCGACAGGATTGACTCTCTCTCTCTCTCTCTCTCTCTCTCTCTCTCTCTCTCTCTCTCTCTCTCTCTCTCTCTCTCTCTCTCATTCATAGCCACACACACACACACACACACACACACACACACACACACACACACACACACACACACACACACACACACACACACACACACACACACACACACACACACACTGTGCGCATGCGCAGTGTGCTCGCCCGCGCCGTGCAAGGCTCGATCCTTCGGTCTACTGACCTCTGGTTGACTCCCTGTAGCTCATGAATAATTCATGAGCAGCATCACCCCCCCCCCTCCCCCCCCCCCCCTCCTATCAATATGCGCAGCGCGTCAAGGCCTGTGTGCTCTGCTCTGCAAATGGACTTTTAAACGCAAAGCAAAGCAAAGAACTGCTGCCTGGCTGAAAATATCAGATGTGTTTTTGTACATCATTGTTGTATTTGTTAAACATTTGAACAACGCGCATCTCGTACTGCAGGGTCCCTGGCACAACATATCTTCTGATAACATGAGCTTGTCAAAGCTCTATAGTGCCAAATAAAACCAAGGAGAAATTCATTTACATTTAAGGATATTCTACACCAGACTAAAATGAGGAAATGTAATCTCTGTTTGTTCAGTAACAGTGTTAAATAGCTCTATATTGTGACAGTAATCATTGCTATAGTGTGTGTTCAGTAACAGTGTTAAATAGCTCTATATTGTGACAGTAATCATTGCTATAGAGTGTGTTGAGTAACAGTGTTAAATAGCTCTATATTGTGACAGTAATCATTGATTGCTATAGAGTGTGTGAATTGCCAGGTTCATGCTATCAGGAGAAACTACTATTTTTTATCAGTCCATTTTGTGTGTTCCACTTCCAGTTGTGTCGGCTCACTTCCTGTCCCATCACTTATGCCTATGGTTGTCCTTAATGTCCTGTATCCTGTATGAATTCTCTCTCCTGATTGGATAAAACTGGTATCCTGATCCCTGGAAATGTATTGTCAGGGGGAGAGACCTCTGTTACTGAACAACTATAGACTGTTGCCTCTCGCAATTTCCAAATGCTTCCATCATACAGTCTGGAGCAACGGAAGCTCTGATCACGAGTAAAATATAAATGCTTCCGTCATACAGACTGGAAAGACGGAAGCTCTGATCACGAGTAAAATATAAATGCTTCCGTCATACAGTCTGGAGCGACGGAAGCTCTGATCATGAGTAAAATATAAATGCTTCCGTCATACAGTCTGGAGCGACGGAAGCTCTGATCACGAGTAAAATATAAATGCTTCCGTCATACAGTCTGGAGCGACGGAAGCTCTGATCACGAGTAAAATATAAATGCTTCCGTCATACAGTCTGGAGCGACGGAAGCGCTGATCACGAGTAAAATATAAATGCTTCCGTCATACAGTCTGGAGTAACGGAAGCTCTGATCATTCACGAGTCAAATATAAAGCGGAAGTGGAGCTTCCCCCCCACTTCCATTTCGCCTTTACAGTCGCGCAAATTTATCGTAATATAAATACAAATCATCTAAGCATATATAGCTTGTTGCTTAGCAGAAAAGGAAATACAAAATAAGATATTTTAAAATATATTTTCGTGAACGGAAATGGAGCAGCTTCCTTACTCTGATCTAGGGAGCTGTAGTTCCAGCATTCGGATATTGTGGAATAGTTGAATGGCTACGCGAGACTAGTGAACAACAGTGTGGTCCAGGGACCCCCTGTCCTCAGGGACCCCCTGTCCTCAAGGGGTCCAGGGACCCCCGGTCCTCAGGGACCCCCTGTCCTCACGGTTCCAAATGGACCCTTACGGGTCTGTGACTCTGAGAGTGTAACACATGGAACCAAATGGGTCCAAATGGACCTTATGGGTTCATTGAGTGTGTTCACATGGGAAGATGCAAAGATACAGTCCAGCATTCAGCATTCTGTCAATGTGAGCCACTTTGAAGCTATGGAGCAAATTCGTTGAGTTGAGGCATGCACTTCTTTCAAGATGCAAAGATGCAAAGCTACAACTGCAGCTTGCACATATTTTGTACCCCCCCTCACTGTTCTGGCTGACAAAAACTTGCAGCATCTTCTTCTAGTGTCTGTTTCTATTGTTTTCTATTGTTTTCCAATAAATGCACCACGTCTCTGTACGTCTGTAATCCACGTAACTTGAGAACTCGAGTCGCTCGACCGACTTCAAATCCGACATGCGTGTTCCACACCCCCACAGGGAGGGCAGTGCCCGGTGTTGAGTCTGTCGGACCCACGGGTTGTCCAGAACCGCCACAAAATACCTCCCTCTGCCCGGGCTCTGGACATGAGGCCCCTGCTGCCCAGGCTCCATATATGGAGTGGCATGTTCTGACATCACAACACTCCATATTTGGGCATGCCTGACACAGAACTCCATATATAGGAATAAATGACACAGAGAGACATACAGCAATGTCCATATTATGGGCATAAAAGGGACACAGACAGATGGGTGGAACGGGTACTCTGACACGGGTATGGCATGGCCAGGTGGCGCATGGGGGTGGGGCATGGGGGTGGGACATGGATCTCCAACTTCCATCGTTACCGACTCGGTGCTCTACAGCCGGGCACCGCTCTAGTCCAGGGATGTACAGAGAGGGTTAGAGGGGCAGGGGCTGAAATCCCGTTAAGAGGCCACTTTTGGACAAAAATAGCGACGCGTTGTGAGCTTGTAGATCAGCTATTTTCGGGGCGCAACCCCAGCACTCTTTAGCTAGTGGAGATGCAGGTGTGTAACGACATGGATTTCTAAACAAATTTGTTCAACGTAAAATGCTGCGTTCCAAGTTCAGGAGAATTCTCCTGAATGCTGCCTTCCTTCCGCCATGGCATGGAAAGGAGAGGAGAGGAAGGTATTTGCACTTCTTTCGCCATACATAGTAAATGCTGCTGCATTCGTTGGTCTGGAGAGGGCAGTTGTTTTACAGATGGGTAAAAGGGCAGTTGTTTTACAGACGGGTAAAAGGGCAGGGGCTGAAGCCCGCTTAGATGTCTATGTGTGCACGTCTCGTACATATAAATAATGTCTCTAGTCTTAAAGGTAAGATCAGATAAGGTAAGGTATCTAAATAATGTCTCTAGTCTTAAAGGTAAGATCAGATAAGGTAAGGTATCTAAATAATGTCTCTAGTCTTAAAGGTAAGATCAGATAAGGTAAGGTATCTAAATAATGTCTCTAGTCTTAAAGGTAAGATCAGATAAGGTAAGGTATCTAAATAATGTCTCTAGTCTTAAAGGTAAGATCAGATAAGGTAAGGTATCTAAATAATGTCTCTAGTCTTAAAGGTAAGATCAGATAAGGTAAGGTATCTAAATAATGTCTCTAGTCTTAAAGGTAAGATCAGATAAGGTAAGGTATCTAAATAATGTCTCTAGTCTTAAAGGTAAGATCAGATAAGGTAAGGTATCTAAATAATGTCTCTAGTCTTAAAGGTAAGATCAGATAAGGTAAGGTATCTAAATAATGTCTCTAGTCTTAAAGGTAAGATCAGATAAGGTAAGGTATCTAAATAATGTCTCTAGTCTTAAAGGTAAGATCAGATAAGGTAAGGTATCTAAATAATGTCTCTAGTCTTAAAGGTAAGATCAGATAAGGTAAGGTATCTAAATAATGTCTCTAGTCTTAAAGGTAAGATCAGATAAGGTAAGGTATCTAAATAATGTCTCTAGTCTTAAAGGTAAGATCAGATAAGGTAAGGTATCTAAATAATGTCTCTAGTCTTAAAGGTAAGATCAGATAAGGTAAGGTATCTAAATAATGTCTCTAGTCTTAAAGGTAAGATCAGATAAGGTAAGGTATCTAAATAATGTCTCTAGTCTTAAAGGTAAGATCAGATAAGGTAAGGTATCTAAATATTGTCTCTAGTCTTAAAGGTAAGATCAGATAAGGTAAGGTATCTAAATAATGTCTCTAGTCTTAAAGGTAAGATCAGATAAGGTAAGGTATCTAAATAATGTCTCTAGTCTTAAAGGTAAGATCAGATAAGGTAAGGTATCTAAATAATGTCTCTAGTCTTAAAGGTAAGATCAGATAAGGTAAGGTATCTAAATATTGTCTCTAGTCTTAAAGGTAAGATCAGATAAGGTAAGGTATCTAAATAATGTCTCTAGTCTTAAAGGTAAGATCAGATAAGGTAAGGTATCTAAATAATGTCTCTAGTCTTAAAGGTAAGATCAGATAAGGTAAGGTATCTAAATAATGTCTCTAGTCTTAAAGGTAAGATCAGATAAGGTAAGGTATCTAAATAATGTCTCTAGTCTTAAAGGTAAGATCAGATAAGGTAAGGTATCTAAATAATGTCTCTAGTCTTAAAGGTAAGATCAGATAAGGTAAGGTATCTAAATAATGTCTCTAGTCTTAAAGGTAAGATCAGATAAGGTAAGGTATCTAAATAATGTCTCTAGTCTTAAAGGTAAGATCAGATAAGGTAAGGTATCTAAATAATAAAAAGGGCTCTCAGTTCAGACTCCACGCTGGATTGTTGTTTTCTCTAACTCCCCACGCCCTGTGAGCAACAGAGATGCAAAGCAACAAAGCGACAGAAACATGCTGTGATCTTTGCATCTTTGCGTCTTTGCATGTGCCTGGTGTGAACGCACCATTAGAGTCATTATGGGAGTCCTTGAAATAAATAAAATGGGAATTGGTGCATTTATAGTGCCTTTATCCAAGGCACTACATTCACACATTCACACACACATTCACACACCGATTGCGGTGGAAGCCATGCAAGGTACCAACCAGCACATCGGGAGCAATTAGGGGTTCAGTGTCTTGCCCAAAGACACTTCGACATGTAGACAGGAGGAGCCGGGATTCGAACCGCCGACCCATGGATCAAAGGTTTGAGATAGGGTTGTCCCGATCCTATATCACGCAATCGGAACTCGGGGCCGATCACGTCGTTTTCATGATCGTGATCGAGGACATCCCTAGTATCAATATTATAATACCATATTAGACAGGATATTGTCTGTGATTTTGGATATTGTACTATTGTGAGATATGGCATATAAAGTGTTCTATAAAAATGTAAATATCGGATCGGGAAAAATCAGTATCGGCATGATACTCAAAATCAAATGATCGGAATCGCATCGCGAGCAAAAACATGATCGGGTCGGGACAGTTTGAGATCCCCTGCTCTAGCGTTGATTTTTTTTCTTTTTTTTATCCTACGATTTTGCAACCCGTTTTTTCCACCCAGTGTCAATTATCTATTGTGATCCTGGGTGCTACACTTCCTCTGCCAACCTGGGGGGGGGGCAGCGGACTGACCTCATGCTTCCTTCTATGCATGAGGAGTCCAAGCTGCTTCTTTTCTCCTGACAGGGGAGAGTTTCCCCGGCCGGACGTAGCGCGTGGAAGGAACACGTTATTCTGACCAGTTCCTTTCCCCTCCATAGCGTTGATTTCTACACACAATTAAAGCTCTTTAACACGTATTCTAACAACAGAAAACTCTCTTACTGCAGCTTTAAATGCCCAGACAATGTAGGCATTTAGCAGCTCTTAATCCAGAGCATTTAGCAGCTCTTAATCCAGAGCATTTAGCAGCTCTTAATCCAGAGCATTTAGCAGCTCTTAATCCAGAGCGATTTACATTACCGCCGTAGTCTGAAAACCCACCTCTTCAGACTCCACCATGGCCCGTAGCACTCACCCTAGCCTAGCCCCTTAGATAGCACATTATGTAGACTTAGATAGTATTTTAAACAGACTTATAGCTTGTTACGTAGACAGCACTAGAATTGCATTTTATGTAAGTCATAGCACTTTATAGTACACATGTATTATATATAATATAGTATAGTATGTATAGTTTACATAGATACTCCACTGTTACGTTCTTAGTTTACGCATGATTCATGATAACTACTTTTTATATATGTGATGTATGCCATGCTTTTGTTATTGCTTAATGTAAGTCGCTCTGGATTAAGAGCGTCTGCTAAATGCCTAAATTGTAAATTGTAATTAGGCAAGAACAAAAAAGCATGGGGATACATCTGTTACATCACATATATAAAATGCATTTATCATGAAACATGCGTAAGCTAAGAACGTAACTAGAACATAACTATATAATGACACTAAACATATAAACTATACATATATACTATACTATGCATATGTATGAAGTGCTATGACTATATACAATGCAATTATACATGACATGCTATAAGTCTGTTTCAAATGCTATCTAAGTCTAAAAGTGCTATCTAAGGGGGTATAGGATAAGTGCTATGGGCCATGGTGGAGCAGTTATTTATGTACTTGGTGTGTGTGTGTATTTCTGCAGTTAGTGTGTATTTGATGTTGTGTGTTCTGCTTTCACATGAACCGCCCGTTCACCTCTGCTCTGCCCTTCCCACACACACACACACACACACACACACACACACACACACACACACACACACACACACACACACACACACACACACACACACACACACACACACACACACACACACACACACACACACACACACACACACACACACATAGTCAAACAGTCACACACCTTGCAGTGAAAGAGGCAGAGATCAGTCGCTTAGTAACTCACCAACAGTCATCAACACAGAGTCTTAAAAACCTCCATGACAGCCTGGCTTATTGCACAATGAACCTGTGTGTGTGTGTGTGTGTGTGTGTGTGTGTGTGTGTGTGTGTGTGTGTGTGTGTGTGTGTGTGTGTGTGTGTGTGTGTGTGTGTGTGTGTGTGTGTGTGTGTGTGTGTGTGTGTGTGTGTGTGTGTGTGTGTGTGTGTGTGTGTGTGTGTGTGTGTGTGTGTGTGTGTGTGTGTGTGTGTGTGTGTGTGTGTGTGTGTGGGAAACGCATGACGGACAGAGCAAACAAAGGAGCGACGCACAAATAGAAAGATTGTTGAGTTTGGTTCGTCATGTAGAGCTCACAGACCACACAGACAGACCCTCCCTATGAAGCAACATGTAGAGCTCACAGACCTCACAGACCCTCCCTATGAAGCAACTATACATGATGAAACTAGAGCTCACAGACCATATAACATGAAGCAACTACATTATGAAACTAGAGCTCACAGACCTCCCTATAACATGAAGCAACTACATTATGAAACTAGAGCTCACAGACCTCCTCCCTAACATGAAGCAACTACATGATGAAACTAGAGCTCACAGACCTCCCTATAACATGAAGCAACTACATTATGAAACTAGAGCTCACAGACCTCCCTATAACATGAAGCAACTACATTATGAAACTAGAGCTCACAGACCTCCCTATAACATGAAGCAACTACATTATGAAACTAGAGCTCACAGACCTCCCTATAACATGAAGCAACTACATTATGAAACTAGAGCTCACAGACCTCCCTATAACATGAAGCAACTATACATTATGAAACTAGAGCTCACAGACCTCCCTATAACATGAAGCAACTACATTATGAAACTAGAGCTCACAGACCTCCCTATAACATGAAGCAACTACATTATGAAACTAGAGCTCACAGACCTCCATAACATGAAGCAACTACATTATGAAACTAGAGCTCACAGACCTCCCTATAACATGAAGCAACTACATTATGAAACTAGAGCTCACAGACCTCCTCCCTAACATGAAGCAACTAGAGCTCACAGACCTCCTCCCTAACATGAAGCAACTAGAGCTCACAGACCTCCTCCCTAACATGAAGCAACTAGAGCTCACAGACCTCCCATCATGAAGAACTATACATTAATTGGCGTCCATGTTCTGTTTCCATTCTTCCAGACCCCATTCATTTCCCCCTGTAGAGAATTACAAACATATTTATATCAATTGTTTTAAGTCTATAGAATCAAGCATTAAACATACAGTAATAGGCCTATATCAGTGGTTCCCAACCTGTGGTCCGGGGACCACCAGGGGTCCTTGAGGGGGTTCCAGGTGGTCCGGGAACCACCAGTGGTCCTCGAGGGGGTTCCAGGTGGTCCGGGGACCACCAGTGGTCCGTGAGGGGGTTCCAGGTGGTCCTTGAGGGGGTTCCAGGTGGTCCGGGGACCACCAGTGGTCCTTGAGGGGGTTCCAGGTGGTCCGGGGACCACCAGTGGTCCTTGAGGGGGTTCCAGGTGGTCCGGGGACCACCAGTGGTCCGTGAGGGGGTTCCAGGTGGTCCTTGAGGGGGTTCCAGGTGGTCCGGGGACCACCAGTGGTCCTTGAGGGGGTTCCAGGTGGTCCGGGGACCACCAGTGGTCCTTGAGGGGGTTCCAGGTGGTCCGGGGACCACCAGTGGTCCTTGAGGGGGTTCCAGGTGGTCCCCATGCAGCTAAATGATGGAGAGTTGATAACCACATCGACCCTTTATAGACCCAGATTCGGCACAAACAAGGGACTAAATTCTTTTCGCTCCTATGCCACCAAAATGTGGAACGCCCTACCAACAGTCATTAAGACATGCGAATCCCTTGACTCCTTCAAAACCGCTCTCAAAGGGCACCTACGGATGGCTGCAATTCGAAACTGGCCCCCGTAAATCTGAATCCCCCCCCACCGCCCCCCCCTTTTTCCCCTCACTGTATATGTTTCTTTTCCCTTTTTACCTCCATTATGATGAATTCCTGTACTGTTCTTTGTCTATATAGAAGTGTCTATTTGTACGTCTCTAATGGTGGACCCTGTTGTAAACAAGTGTAATGCTTAATTGGGTCGTCCACTCACAGTTAACAGCCTTTGTATTGAGTTTGTGCTTGAAATGTACTGTAATTCTGCAAACTGTTAATAACATTTTCAATCAATCAATCAATGTTTAACTCCTGAGAGCGTATATGAAACCAAATGTACCCATACGGGTCCATTTGGTTTCATTTTACAGTCTCAAGAGTTATACATCTGTTGGGCGGGCGGCGGGCGGGCGGCGGGCGGGCGGCGGTGGCTCAGGGGTAAAGCTACCGGATGGTAACCACAAGGTCGCCAGTTCGAACCCGGGGTCCCCCAGAGTTAGTGTCGAAGTGTCCTTACTAAGACACTGAACCCCTAATTGCTCCTGATGTGCTGGTTGGTGCCTTGCATGCGGTCTCTGCTGCCATCAGTGTATGAATGTGTGTGTGAATGTGTGAATGTAATGCACCATGTCTAACCCATGTTATGCTTAGCTGTGATTGGACCATAGCAGTTTGGGGAGGGGCTTAACTACAGGTCAATTCCCCATTCATTTTTTTCCCATAGACGTTTCAGACAGTATTTATTTAAAGGCCTGTAAGCCTCAGACAAAGAGAACTGTTGTTGTGACAAATCATGACAACAAACACAATGTTTTAATTGGGCTGATCAAATAATTAGAAAGAAGAATAAAAATAGACAGAAAACGGCGTCCACTGCTATGCCATATATTATATAGGCATATAGAGGGAGAGGCCATTTTCTGGTCTACAAGCTCACATTGATATATATCTATGTAAAGCTGTGTATCTATGTATATAAATGCACCATTTACCATTTGCTAAGTTAATTTACAAGAAGTCTACACAATAAGCCTATCTCACAGAATTTCCCCGCCCCCCTTAATACGCCCCCTTTCGGGGTTAGTGGTGATAGCGTGACGTCACTCCATAGACGCTCCATGTTAACAGAGGTAATTTAAGAAGTCTACAACTTTTGTTTTCTCAAGGTAAGGTTTGTTCTATCTGTTCGAGCTGATTTACCATCTTGTTTGCTTCATAATAATATTGGTCTGTCACATTTTTACATTAGAAAATGTACTTAGATTCTCCAGAGAAAAAAACGTGTAAATGCTAATGTTAAAGACACCACTATTTACCGGAAGTGGGCGTGGAAAGCGTGAGATAGGCCTATAGGCCTATCTCACAGCATTTCCCCGCCCCCTTTTTATGCCCCCTTTTGGAGATAGTGGTGTTATTTTTTTTGCGGTCCATAGGCTTCCATGTTAAAAGAGGTATTTTCACAAGCCACAAACTACCGTTTTGTAAAAGTAAGGTTTATTCTACTTATTTGAGTTGTTATACCATTGTGTTTTCTTTATATTGCCTCATAATGCCTAATGTTAAATGACACCACTATCTACCGGAAGTGGGCGTGGAAAGGGGGCTGTGAGATAGGCCTATTAGAGAATGTCAAATAATTATTATTTTGATCATCGTTTGCCTTTTATCTCTCCTAATGGTACCAACATCATGTTATCTCTCCTAATGGTACCAACGTTATCTCTCCTAATGGTACCTACATCATGTTATCTCTCCTAATGGTACCAACATCATGTTATCTCTCCTAATGGTACCAACCAACATCATGTTATCTCTCCTAATGGTACCAACATCATGTTATCTCTCCTAATGGTACCAACATCATGTTATCTCTCCTAATGGTACCAACATCATGTTATCTCTCCTAATGGTACCAACATCATGTTATCTCTCCTAATGGTACCAACATCATGTTATCTCTCCTAATGGTACCAACACCATGTTATCTCTCCTAATGGTACCAACACCATGTTATCTCTCCTAATGGTACCAACACCATGTTATCTCTCCTAATGGTACCAACACCATGTTGTCTCTCCTAATGGTACCAACATCATGTTATCTCTCCTAATGGTACCAACACCATGTTATCTCTCCTAATGGTACCAACATCATGTTATCTCTCCTAATGGTATACCAACATCATGTTATCTCTCCTAATGGTACCAACATCATGTTATCTCTCCTAATGGTACCAACATCGTGTTATCTCTCCTAATGGTACCAACATCATGTTATCTCTCCTAATGGTACCAACATCATGTTATCTCTCCTAATGGTACCAACATCATGTTATCTCTCCTAATGGTACCAACATCATGTTATCTCTCCTAATGGTACCAACACCATGTTGTCTCTCCTAATGGTACCAACATCATGTTATCTCTCCTAATGGTACCAACATCATGTTATCTCTCCTAATGGTACCAACATCATGTTATCTCTCCTAATGGTACCAACATCATGTTATCTCCTAATGGTACCAACATCATGTTATCTCTCCTAATGGTACCAACATCATGTTATCTCTCCTAATGGTACCAACATCATGTTATCTCTCCTAATGGTACCAACATCATGTTATCTCTCCTAATGGTACCAACATCATGTTATCTCTCCTAATGGTACCAACATCATGTTATCTCTCCTAATGGTACCAACATCATGTTGTCTCTCCCAACATCATGTTATCTCTCCTAATGGTACCAACATCATGTTATCTCTCCTAATGGTACCAACACCATGTTATCTCTCCTAATGGTACCAACATCATGTTGTCTCTCCTAATGGTACCAACATCATGTTATCTCTCCTAATGGTACCAACATCATGTTATCTCTCCTAATGGTACCAACATCATGTTATCTCTCCTAATGGTACCAACATCATGTTATCTCTCCTAATGGTACCAACATCATGTTATCTCTCCTAATGGTACCAACATCATGTTGTCTCTCCCAACATCATGTTATCTCTCCTAATGGTACCAACATCATGTTATCTCTCCTAATGGTACCAACATCATGTTATCTCTCCTAATGGTACCAACATCATGTTATCTCTCCTAATGGTACCAACATCATGTTATCTCTCCTAATGGTACCAACATCATGTTATCTCTCCTAATGGTACCAGCATCATGTTATCTCTCCTAATGGTACCAACATCATGTTGTCTCTCCTAATGGTACCAACATCATGTTATCTCTCCTAATGGTACCAACATCATGTTATCACTCCTAATGGTACCAACATCATGTTATCTCTCCTAATGGTACCAACATCATGTTATCTCTCCTAATGGTACCAACATCATGTTGTCTCTCCCAACATCATGTTATCTCTCCTAATGGTACCAACATCATGTTATCTCTCCTAATGGTACCAACATCATGTTATCTCTCCTAATGGTACCAACATCATGTTGTCTCTCCTAATGGTACCAACATCATGTTGTCTCTCCTAATGGTACCAACATCATGTTATCTCTCCTAATGGTACCAACATCATGTTATCTCTCCTAATGGTACCATTATCATGTCATCTCTCATAATGGTACCAACATCATGTTATCTCTCCTAATGGTACCAACATCATGTTATCTCTCCTAATGGTACCAACATCATGTTATCTCTCCTAATGGTACCAACATCATGTTATCTCTCCTAATGGTACCAACATCATGTTGTCTCTCCTAATGGTACCAACACCATGTTATTTCTCCTAATGGTACCAACATCATGTTGTCTCTCCTAATGGTACCAACATCAATACAGCATGGATGGAATTGTGAACAAAATCTTATCCAACGATCGCTAAGCCCCGCCCTCTAGAATAGAGCCTCGCTAAGCCCCGCCCTCTAGAATAGAGCCTCGCTAAGCCCCGCCCTCTAGAATAGAGCCTGGCTAAGCCCCGCCCTCTAGAATAGAGCCTCGCTAAGCCCCGCCCTCTATAATAGAGCGTCACAGTCGTTTCATAAAGTATTTATTTAAAGACCTGTAAGCATCAAATCATGACAAACACAATGTTTTAATTGGGCCGATCAAATAATTAGAAAGAAGAATAAAAATGGCAGGGTACAAAAATGGCGTCCACTGCAATGCCCTATATTATATAGCCATATGGAGGCCATTTTCTGGTCTACAAGCTCACATTGATATACAAGTTGTGAGTTTGTAGATCTGCTATCGTCACTATATATAGTTTGAGTCCTGGGGAAATATCTAATCTCTCTTTTGGGAGATCGACCTTGAGAACCAGTGGTCTACTGGTCTATAGAGCTCACAGACCATACATGAATGATTATGACTGGTCTAAAACTAAAGCTCAAAGACCATACATGAAGCATTATGACTGGTCTAAAACTAGAGCTCACAGACCATACATGAAGCATTATGACTGGTCTAAAACTAGAGCTCACAGACCATACATGAAGCATTATGACTGGTCTAAAACTAGAACTCACAGACCACACGTGAAGCATTATGACTGGTCTAAAACTAGAGCTCACAGACCATACATGAAGCATTATGACTGGTCTAAAACTAGAACTCACAGACCACACGTGAAGCATTATGACTGGTCTAAAACTAGACCTAACAGACCATACATCAAGCATTATGATTGGTTAATTATTAGGGGCCTACTGAAGCACAGACCATAAAGTGCTGCTCATGTATATTAACTTGGTATTTATCATACTTATCACTTGTAGATCGGTTGTTATATGTAGCCTTATACTTAGAGCTTGTAGATCCGTTTTTTCGTAGATTGCTTATAGAGTTATTTTAGCGACACAGCTGTACATAGAGAATGAATTCCAACCAATTCAGCTTATTGTGTGTGTGTGTGTGTGTGTGTGTGTGTGTGTGTGTGTGTGTGTGTGTGTGTGTGTGTGTGTGTGTGTGTGTGTGTGTGTGTGTGTGTGTGTGTGTGTGTGTGTGTGTGTGTGTGTGCGCGTGTGCGAGACTGTCTGATCATTAAAAGGAGGAAGTAGATGAAAAATGAACCCCCCCACTTCCTCCTCAAGTCGCTACCGACTTTTCTTTCTCTTCTCCTCATTTTTCTCTTTCCTGTTTACTGTCTGAGACTTCCTCACACACACACACACACACACACACACACACACACACACACACACACACACACACACACACACACACACACACACACACACACACACACACACACACACACACACACAGAGGCCTTCAAGTTCAAGCTATAGCGGAAATACAAGATTCGTTTTCGTCAGGAAACCCGTGTCAGTGTCCTGTCCTACCCGACATGCACGCACCCACACGCACGCACACACGCACACGCACGCACGCACAGTCGCGCACACACACACACACACACACACACACACACACACACACACACACACACACACACACACACACACCGAGGCCTTAATCAGCTCAGTTAGGAATATACATGAAATATGCATTTACATGATATGGAAATATGTATGAATATGTAGACTATGATCTGTAATTGTGTATAAATAGCTATAGGCCTATTACATATGATCTGTAATTATACAGTTTTCAATTCAAACAGTGATATTTACATTGAAACGTTAATTGGCCACAATTTTCGAATTGAGTGAAAACGATCATAATGTTCAGGCCTGTTAAATGAATTAACATACCGGTGATTATCGGGCCTATTAAAAATATAATCAAATACAAACTGAAGGCCCTGAATTTACATTTATTTTAGATTCTATTATTTTAAAACCCGTTATGATGATAACGTCACGTGATAATAAACATTGCCATTGTCCTATTCAACATTTTTTAATAGACTTCAGACTTTAAAAAAAAGAAAAGTTTAATTTATTTCATGTGAAAATAAATGTTCCTTTACGAAGTTTACGCCTATATGCCCCAAAATCAAGACGTCGAGTTAAAAGTGGATAATGTTATATGAGCTTCATCAACTTGCGTATATATTGTCCGGTATTCAGTCACACTAACACCGCTATATGCCTCCATTAAAACAACATAAAGCTTATGACAGCTCGATGACACTTCCTTGTCATTTCTCAAACATGTTTTCAGGATATATAATCCGTTATTTAACAAATATATCCACGCGTGTTTTGGTGCAGGAGCCACAGAGAGAGAAAAACAGGCTAACTTATAGCCGACGTGTAGTTGCGCGCCTGCTGCGGTGCCGGGCGTTGTTCTCAGTGTAAATAGCAGATCTACAAGCTCACAACGCGTCACGTTCGTGACGCGTTGTGAGCTTGTAGATCTGCTATTTGTAGACTAGCTTCATTGTAAGATCTGCTATATTTGCGCAGCAACAGAGTGTGAAACCGAATCTAAGTGTGTCTGGAGTCAGTCTAAACATGGAGCTTAGCGGACAGCACTCTGACGGACATTACTGGAGGCCTGTCTGTCAACCCTAGTAGCCTACACACACACACACACACACACACACACACACACACACACACACACACACACACACACACACACACACACACACACACACACACAAAATCACCCTGCAGGCTGCTATAGAAACATCTAATTTACACCCTCTGATGATGGTGATGATGATGATGATGATGATGATGATGAAGGTGGTGATGGTTGGTCGCGAGCGGGTCGGTTTGTTTGAGAAATCTGCGCGGAGTGACAGAGTTCACCAGTCTGTCTGTGAGGAAGTGGAACGGAATCCACATATTGAAAATACATCCCCGTGCGCACGCACGCACGCACGTCATACTTAATGACACTGGGCCACGCGCGCGCGCACACACACACACACACACACACACACACACACACACACACACACACACACACACACACACACACACACACACACACACACACACACACACACACACACCGTTATAAGTATAAGGCGGTTGGCAGCGGCCCCGCATGCAGATATAAAATCTAATATTTTCATGTTAAGTTTTTTTTTTTTTATCCCATGGAGATTTCAATAAACATGTTCCCATGCTGCTGACTGGAAGGTTTGTGTAGTTTATAGAGTTGTTGAAGAGGCTTTTCAATAACTCTATAACATCACGTGACATTTTATTCACAGTGGAGAGAAAACTAATAATAATGGTACTGTGTGTGTGTGTGTGTGTGTGTGTGTGTGTGTGTGTGTGTGTGTGTGTGTGTGTGTGTGTGTGTGTGTGTGTGTGTGTGTGTGTGTGTGTGTGTGTGTGTATTTATTGACAGTAAACACCTCCGTGCACGTGTGTGTGTGTGTGTGTGTGTGTGTGTGTGTGTGTGTGTGTGTGTGTGTGTGTGTGTGTGTGTGTGTGTGTGTGCGTGTGTGCGTGCGTGTGTGCGTGTGCGTGTGCGTGTGCGTGTGCGTGTGCGTGTGCGTGTGCGTGTGTGTGTGTGTGTGTGAAATACAACCGGCGCGCGACACAGCAGGTCATAAACCCGTCACGCGACACACCGAACAAAATGACAAACAGTCTTTAGTTTATCTACGTCACAAAACACACAAAAATAATGAGTTTGTTCAGTAAATAATTGTCTTTGATAAAAAAAAGTAGATAAAAGTCAACGTCACGCGCAATAATAATAAGTTTGTCGCGCGCGTCGCGTGGCGTGGCGGGACATTCATTCATATTTCTCTGATTATTATGACGGGGTTTTTTTTTGTGTTCCTTTTTTTTGACGGACAGGCAGCAATAAGCCTCGTCCGGATTGGCTGATAAGGATCTTAAAACGCCAAAGAAGAGGAGCTGCTACTGGCTGGGGGTGATTTATCACGGAGAGACTCTCCCGTTTCATTTTGCTCTTCAGTCTAAAGTCTAAACGAAACGTTCGGAACCAGAATGTTATAGATCCGCCGCTCCGTGACTCACTCGGAGACATTAAAACACTCACAGGATGAATTATGGACGCAATAAAACCCAAACCCACTTCTAGGAGGAAGCTACATACAGTCTATCCACTGAGACGAGGTCCAAGGAGTTAGAATCTGCTTTACACACAATATGTTTATGAATAAATAACTATAGATATAAACCCCACTTCTAGGAGGAATTACAGTCTAAACGAGACGAGGTCCAAGAAGTTTAACTATATCTGCTTGTGCACACAATATGTTTATGAATACATAAATATAGATATAACCCACATTTATAGGAGGAAGCTATACAATATTCACTCTGCGCCGAGACGAGGTCCAAGGAGTTAGAAATCTGCTTTACACACAATATGTTTATGAATAAATAAATCTAGATATAAACCCCACTTCTAGGAGGATGCTACAGTCTATTCACTGAGGCGAGACGAGGTCCAAGGAGTTAGAAATCTGCTTTACACTCAATAATACCCAGTTTATGAATACATAGGCCTACATATAGATATAAAACTCGGCCACTTCTATATAGAGGAAGATATACAGTAACTCTGGCGAGATGATCAGCTCCAAGAAGTTAAAAACTCTGATTTACAAAATAATATCCAGTTTATTAATTCATAACTGAAAACTAAAAACACTCAGTCAGTCTACACACTCTGACGAGACGAGCTGCAGGGAGTTCAACTCGGGAGTAATCTGCTTTACAAAATAATAGGTATAGTTTATGAATAAATATAATATGTGGGGAAAAAGGTCACCGTGTTATACTTTTGGGTGGAACATTTCAAACAACAGAGCCTTAAAATATACATGTTTAATAGAGATAGATAGATAGATAGATAGATAGATAGATAGATAGATAGATAGATAGATAGATAGATAGATAGATAGATAGGAGGAAATTGGAGGAAATATTAAATATGTTCCAATAACAGCATTCGCCCCCGTCCACTCCAATGTTAAATAGAACCACAGCACGGTGTTCAACAGTGGGCCCGGGGTCCCCACGCGGGTCGCCAGATGTGCCCAGAGGGCCGCGGGGGGAACAAAGGGTCTCTGTGGTTCCATCATGTTGTCTGACGTGAATCTGAGACGCCATTGTGGAACTCACTGTTTCCTGCGCGCCGCGCGCGACACGCACGCACGCGCGCACACACACACACACACACACACACACACACACACACACACACACACACACACACACACACACACACACACACACACACACATAAAATACATTATATGCACTATATATGACTTCTCCATACATATCTCCAGCGGCCTTGAGAATGTCTGTCTGTCTGTCTGTGTGTCTCACCCTCCATCCTGTCTCACCCTCTCCATCCTGACTGGAAAACACCGCAGGGGTGTGCTGTGCGGTGGGACCAACAAAGATTTTCTTATTATACCCAAGGACGCATATCGTGTGTGTGTGTGTGTGTGTGTGTGTGTGTGTGTGTGTGTGTGTGTGTGTGTGTGTGTGTGTGTGTGTGTGTGTGTGTGTGTGTGTGTGTGTGTGTGTGTGTGTGTGTGTGTGTGTGTGTGTGTGTGTGTGTGTGTGTGTGTGTGTGTGGTTGCGCATGAGCGGTACATTTGCTTGTTGGTCTAAATATGTTGACACAACACTCTGCGCGATTCGCTCCGCTTTGCATCCATTTGGAAGCAGTTTTTACACAAGGCTCTAATAAGCCGCGCGCGCAGCGGAGCGTGCACGTGGAGCGCACGTGTTATGAAAGAAACCATGCAATATAAGAACCCAGAACAGAATCAGTATTGATTCCCCTGGAACGCATTTCCATCTGCCCTGAAGTCCATAAAGTCCACAATCTGTGCATAATAAGGCACTTTGTGTGAATGTGAAAAGGTGTATCTGATATACGCACACACATTGCAATAATTACGCACGCATTACGCACGCGGATAAAAGGCCGTATTCACTATTCCAAACACGCCAATTATGTCCACATTGTGTCAAGGTTTTAGTTTACGGTTACACCCTGCACTAATGCTGCGGTGCCCGCACGGGCACGCGCGGCTGCTCAAGGGCACTGCGCGCGTAAAACACCCACCCACCGAGAGACAGCCACACACACACACACACACACACACACACACACACACACACACACACACACACACACACACACACACACACACACACACACACACACACACACACACACACACACACACACACACACACACACGCACATCAGTGACAACAAGAGAGGCCCGGATGGTTAGAATGTCTCCAACATAGCGGGTTCCCAACACTCAGCAAGGCCATCAATACCACTACACACTACCCACTGGATGAGTGACACCATAATTACTATATGTCTCTCTCTCTCTCTCTCTCTCTCTCTCTCTCTCTCTCTCTCTCTCTCTCTCTCTCTCTCTCTCTCTCTCTCTCTCTCTCATTCATCCAGGACTTACTGTGCGCTATACGGGTCGCTCCAAGCTCTTTCCAGCGGTTTCCCCTCCTCTGGGATAACAGTAATAAACCCCCCCACAGCCAGCGGTACCACCTCCCAGCTCAGGCCGGCCCTCCGTGCGTATCCGTCGGTATAAAGAGCAGTCCTGCCCCGGTGTGCAGCTATAGTGGCCTGTCCTGTCCAGCCTCCCTCCCTCTCTGTCTGCCTCTGCTCTCGTCTCGGGGCTGACCCCCTCTCGGAATCCCCCGCGACGCCGTAAAACCGTCACATGCATTCTAGAATGTTGAAATATATAGAACGTTGTCAACTCCCCGACACCATAAAACTAACTTTATGGACCCCACGTGACCCGCGGGGAGCCAGTGATAGAGAGCCGGGGTGGAAGCGCGAGGCCCCGGCCCGGTTTTTACGATCCTTAAACTTGGACATAAAAAATAAAAAAAACCGTGCTCATCCTCCTCCGTTTGACATGTAAATGTTCTGTAGGAACAACAGAACCATAGTTTGACCCAAAGAGAGATCCCGCTTAAAATCTATTTGGTCACTGCACAGAAGGGACGTGTGGGTGTGTTGTGTTGTGTGGTGCGTGTGTGTGTGTGTGTGTTGAGTGTGTGGACAGTGTGGTGTGTGTGTGTGTGTGTGTGTGCGTTTTGGGGATGGCACTTTATTGTGGGACAATATCTAAAAAAAAACATGTAAGTTTATAGGCCTTTAGCAGCCAGAACAAGTGACCCGAACCCCGCCGCGCGGCTCTGGTCTCTGGTCACAACAAACCGGGTAAGTTTAACAGTTCATCTTGTTTAGGGACGGACGGATGGGCTGGAAGTCTCCCGGTATAAACTCATTTGGCCGGGAGGGGCCTCCGTTGGAACGGGGGATCATTAGGAGAAAAGTGAGCAATTTAGTTGGATAGTTTTTTGAATTAAGATCGGAATCGGGCCGCGCTGTGTGTGATCCTGGCTGTCTGGAGCAGGTTTCCTAGAAACAAGCAACATGTTTTGAGTGTTTTTTTCTTTCTAAATATGATGTTTGTTTGTGTTATTGATGGAAATCATAAAGTACACATTACTGTTATCTGACAGCTTCTTATGTGGACATAAGTGGGCTGGTTTGGATACTATTACGCGCGGGATCGTTTTTTGGAGACATGTAATCCTCGCGCGTAATGGCGCATTTACGCTCTATACTATTTGACATCCTTTATATATATAGATCTGCAGACGAGTTTTCACAGGAAAATATTGATCCACACCCGTTTTATTCTCAGGGTGAATCATAATTCCTCGTGAATCATAATTCCTCGTGAATCATAACTCCGTGTGGCCTGACCTTGGCACATAGAAAATACTCCGTGTTATTTGTATCCATGCATTTGTAACCCGAGTGAACACATGCACACATGTAACCAAATGGACCCGTATAGCCTATAGCCTACATCTCTGTATATGAGTCCACATCATGTATGTAACCAAATGTACCCGTATAGCCTATAGCCTACACCTCTGTATATGAGTCCACATCATGTATGTAACCAAATGGAGTTAATGGACCCGTATAGGCTAGCCTATACATCTCCGTTTGAGTTCCATACGTTATGCGTATATACAAGAATAAATGAACACTAATGATTTGCACTGTAGCCTACAGTAAACTGCTTCTTATGTTCTTTATAGAAATCACGTCATGATGTCAAATGGTGAAAAGAACGCACGGAAATACTTTTAAAAATAAGGTATAATTTGACAGTATATAACTCAGGACCAGAAAACAGAAATACACCTGACTCACAGAGATCCTCTGTTCTCTGAGATCCACTCAGAGAACTCAGAGAACTTGTCAGAACACGTCTTTAGGTTTAATTGTCCCGCCTGGGACAGAAACTCATTTAACCCGAGTTAGGTCAGATGGCTGGCTGAGACAGTGCATGTTTTAACCCACGTTAGATGGTTAGGCAGGTAGTTTTAACCCACGTTAGATGGTTAGACAGGTAGTTTTAACCCATGTTAGATGGTTAGACAGGTAGTTTTAACCCACGTTAGATGGTTAGACAAGTAGTTTTAACCCAGCTAGATGGCTAGACAGGTAGTTTTAACCCAGCTAGATGGATAGACAGGTAGTTTTAACCCAGCTAGACGGTAAGACAGGTAGTTTTAACCCAGCTAGATGGCTAGACAGGTAGTTTTAACCCAGCTAGATGGTATAAGACAGGTAGTTTTAACCCAGCTAGATGGTATAAGACAGGTAGTTTTAACCCAGCTAGATGGCTAGACAGGTAGTTTTAACCCAGCTAGATGGCTAGACAGGTAGTTTTAACCCAGGCTAGATGGCTAGACAGGTAGATTTAACCCAGCTAGATGGCTAGACAGGTAGTTTTAACCCAGGCTAGATGGCTAGACAGGTAGTTTTAACCCAGCCAGGTGGTGAGACCGGTAGTTTTAACCCAGCAGCTAGGTGGTGAGACAGACATATATAGTGGTGAGACAGGTATACAGAGGAGTGTCAAAGTTTGAAGAACTTTATTTTTTTATTTTTTTACTCCAAGAAAGAAATAATGCACATGGATACAAACAGGTTACAAACACAGCTTATTGGCAAAATGCTGACAGGCACGCACACACACGCACGCACACACACGCACGCACACACACGCACACACACACACACACACACGCACGCACGCGCACACACGCATGCAGCCCAACTATACATGTAAGCCAACATGGTCACGATTTAAAAAAAAAAATACAAATATTTGTACATCCCTTCTGGAACATGATATGATCCAATAATAATTATAATAATTACAATAACAACAACAAGGATAATAACAATATACAATTTCATTTTTTTATATGAATATCAGATGTACACAATCATGAAATATATGAAAATCCAGACAGTATGGCTCCACTTCACTTCACTTTACACACTTTTTGGGAACATCCATGGAAAATAGGATATTTTGTCCAAAATGTAAAAACATATATATAATAATATAATAATATATAATAATATAATTATATATATAATAATATATATAATTTTATATATATATATATATATATATATATATATATATATATATATATATATACATATGTATACATGCTGTGAACATGAACGGTCAAATCATTGTCAGATTTAAATTTATATCCTCCAACTTGTTTATGCCCCAAAATGACCGGACATATTAGACCTTAATTGTCGTGCAGGCCTATATGTACAGCCTACCTTAAGACCATGCACTTTTCTAATATTTTATTTGTTAACATTTTGGACATAATGGCCAGTTTAGTCATCAAGATGTCCCCGTACTGTCCATGTTACCCACCAGACCATGTTATTACATTCATGTAATTATAATTGCATGCATGCAATTATAATAACTAATAACCATATGGTTATTAGTACACATAGTGTAGGCTAATGATGCAACATTAACTGAAAAAGTATAGAAAAACACTTTTCGGTTGTGGGAACTATACTCTTCTGTGAGTGAGATATATTAGTCCGTGCTGGACATGTGTGTGTTTTTTTAATAAGTGCTATAAGTGTGTATACTTTCAGATTGTTTTAGAGATAGTATTCTGTTGCTTGATGTGACTCAGTTTGACCATCGAGTGGTTTGCCTTGTTGTAGACCTAATATAGTCTCTCGTGTACTTTGAGTACATTTACTTTGAGTATCGAGTACTTTGAGTGCATTTCCTGTGGTCTGGACTTGGACAGGACAGAGAGTAGCGGCTACTCGCAGCGCGCGCGCGCTCGCGAGGGCTCACGGACAGGTCACGGGGTCAAGAGGTGAAAGTTCGCCGTGAAGTGAAGGTTCAACCAGAAACCATCCCGTCTGAACAAAAAAAAACTCAAAGGAGAAAAACAAAAAAGTACATTTGAAAACATTTAACGAGGATTCCGTCTTATATGGTACACAGTTTATAACTTATATTATATATATATACCGCGCGAGAACACGCACGAGAGAGAGAGAGAGAGAGAGAGAGAGAGAGAGAGAGAGAGAGAGAGAGAGAGAGAGAGAGAGAGAGAGAGAGAGAGAGAGAGAGAGAGAGAGAGAGAGAGAGAGAGAGAGAGAGAGAGAGAGAGAGAGAGAGAGAGAGACGCTCCTTTATAAAAAGCTGTAAACTTAAAACGCTATAAAATGCTCGACGGTATAATAAGGTTCGTAAATAAGTTAAAAGTTCGACGAATTGAGCGCTTATTTTCATCATGCCAACTTATATTGTCCACAAAGCATTTTGCTTCTCCATAATAATTATTATAATAATAACATAATCAACTGAACATGTAAAAACAATAATAATATTCCGACAATAAAACAGCACCTTATTGGCAGGTAGATAATTGGTAGATTTAGGTAGTTTAACTTCCACTTCCTCCGAAAACAAGTACTTTAGACAAAAATAATCAAAACACTAACTTTGTATATTTTTGACAGAAGCAAAAAGTACCAACAACAAACACTCAGTCAGTCCAATAACTGCTTCTTCTTTGTACAGTTTATTTATTTATTTCTTTGCGGTATTAAAAATAAAAACCACTTAACGAACAAACAACGAACGACATGCATGCGGATTTAAAACAAAAAGTGCGATAAACATTTATTTTCTGAGCTGATTCCAACAGTTTGGTTAAACAAACACCTACGTTTGGAATCTGTTGAAAAACGTAGATTTTCTTTTTTGTATTCCTTTTTTAAAATCTGTTTTGCAAATAGATATATTCTTCTTCTTCTTCTTCTTCTTCTTCTTCTTCTTCTCTTTATATTTGTCTTGTCTTTTTTTAACATTTTTTCTTCCGTTTTCTCCTCGATGTGTGTTTTGTGTGGTTTGTATAGTTTTTTCCTTCCATCTTGCAGAGCTTTCAAACTCAACGACCTCGCGTTGTTAATTTAATATTATTCAACTTTTATAATCTATAATAAAGTCATGGCTGGAAGGCCGTTCCCCCCGGGGTCTCCACCAGGCCGCCCCCCCCAAGGGGGTCCCCACAAACAGGAAGGGCCCCCCGGGGGGTCCCCAGGCCCCCTCACGGCTGGAGGGGGGGGGGGGGGGGGGGTCCCCAGGCCACTCATGGATGGAAGGGCCCCCCGGGGGTCCCAACCAGGCCGCTGATGCCCTTCAACTTGTTGTCCTTCTTCCACTTCATGCGTCGATTCTGGAACCAGATCTTGATCTGTCTCTCCGTGAGGCAGAGCACGTGCGCGATCTCTATCCTGCGGCGCCGCGTCAGGTAGCGGTTGAAGTGGAACTCCTTCTCCAGCTCCAGGGTCTGGTAGCGGGTGTAGGCCGTCCGGGCGCGCTTCCCGTCCGGCCCGGCCATGTCTGGAGGGGTGGTGGAGGAGTGGGTGGAGGAGTGGAGGAGGGTGGAGGAGTGGAGGGGTGGGTGGAGGAGTGGAGGAGGGTGGAGGAGTGGAGGGTGGGTGGAGGAGTGGAGGAGGGTGGAGGAGTGGAGGGGTGGATGGAGGGGTGGGTGGAGGAGTGGAGGAGGGTGGAGGAGGGGCAGGTTGAGTGAAAGATTTATTGAAAATAATTGGATTAACAGTTTGTGGAATGGGTGCAGTTCAAGTACATGTTAATACAAAAACTGCTACCGAGGATAAAACCATAAAAAGCAGTGAAACGTATTGTTTACATATCAGGGTCCTCCATTGTTCAATTCAGAACATTTAAAGATGTACAGATAGTTATAGGTTACATAGGGGGACCGCATCATTTATACTCGTTTAATGTCGCGTCGCTTGCCGAAAAGAATTAAGATAATATGCCAAAGCGAACACTACAGTGTAAACCGTGTAAACCGCTTAGTTGCTTATCTGTGAGCTGCTGTATATGTATATGTAACTCCATCTTAGCCCGCACCACTTACCCCCATAGCCTCGACGACCTTACAGGCGGTATGCACAGGCTCAATGCATGGCATTTAGATAGCATTTTATGTAGACATATAGTTTCATTATATAGATATTATAGCCTATAGGCGGATGTTAGATTTTTAGCTTATACGCCATGATTCTTGATGACTATATATTTCTATGAATGTCATGTATTACAATGTGTTGTTCTCGCTCTGGGTTAAGAGCGTCTGATAAATGGCTAAATTGTAAATTGTATCTAAAGCTCTCTTATATATAAGCGACAGCCGTTGTTAGACAGATAAGTATTGGCAATAAATTAAAACACTTAAGCCGTTCTGAACAGCTCACAACTTATAGTTGCACTTTTCCCCAAGCAGCCCATTTCCAAACGCCCAAAACATATATGCTACATATACGGACCCGGAGGCTTTGTGTGGAAGAAGTGGTTGAACGTAAATGTTGAATGTAAATCTCAACGCGAACACAGTGACAGTTTAATGGACTCTACGTGAGGTTTGTTGTTTTTCTACATGCGTAAAATGCGTAAAAGACGCGGCTCTGTCTGTCTGTCTGTCTGTCTGTCTGTCTGTCTGTCTGTCATGACAGCCTCTGTTCTTTTTCTTCTGTGGGAAAAAAGAAGCTCATTTTCTTCGACACTTTTACTGTTTCTCTCTCTCTCTCTCTCTCTCTCTCTCTCTCTCTCTCTC
>NW_027637102.1:638364-650765 GCF_951216825.1 Electrona antarctica | reverse complement strand
ACTCAACTCAACTATTGAAAGTTGAAACTGTGTATAGTATCTGTCTGTCTGTCTGTCTGTCTGTCTGTCTGTCTGTCTGTCTGTCCCAGTCAAAACTCAATAACATCAACATGGTTTGAAGTGAGCAAGACAAATACATATAGCCTACCCATGTCAATCAATCTGTCTGTGCATTTAATGCACACAATACATGGTGGAAAAATAGGCGAATTATTCGAGGGAATAATCTAATCTCATTTACAGTGATTTTCCAAATGATCCTAAATAAAATAAGACGTCTAATGAGCCATCATCATGTCCAAGTGAATCCAGCCAGTCAGTCAGTCGAGACGGACGAATCAAAACACGTTCCCATCACGACACTGACATGTCACATTACTGCATTATTTACGATGTGTTCCCCAACACAACAATACGATCAAAACACTGGTGTGTGGATCAGTCTGAGGCTGAGGGAACAGCCCCTCTCTGCTGTAAAACACTGGTGTGTGGATCAGTCTGAGGCTGAGGGAACAGCCCCTCTCTGCTGTAAAACACTACATCTAAATCACTAAACAATACCAAGAATATAGATATTATTGGCTATATATAACTATTATTGTTTATATTATTTAAATGTGTATAATCGTATGGAGACAGACGCTTTGTTGCATTTAGAAGGGTATATGTGTAGGCTATACGTAGCCTACGTCTCGATGAATTTAAATTGGAGGACCCTGATGCAAACAAGACTTATATATAGTGATTTTTTTTGGTCTTACTTAAATCCTCGTATAGCATATTGTGTATTGACCTGTAGCTTAATGAACTGGACCCATTTCTATACAAACTCAATCAATGAAGTATAGCAGCGTATATATATGGACATTGTATTGTATTGATAGCAATATATGGACATATTGCTGTCTTTCACGCCTGAACAAACATCAATAATATAACAGCGACTCTAGCTGTCACTCCGAACCTGAAGTGTGTAAATTAACGCGCCTGCATGTTTGATTGTCCTAAAATCAGGTGTGTTATTATGTTCAACTGTCAGCGAACAGAACCATGTTCCACTCCGAACAGAACCATGTTCCACTCCGAACAGAACCATGTTCCACTCCGAACAGAACCATGTTCCACTCCGAACATTATACTATGTAACAGAATCATTCTCCAATAGTTTTCAGGACAGAACAAGCCTAATAATTCTCATGTACCTTATGGCTAATGGAGTTACATTAGACTATGTATAATGTACAGCATGGACAGAACCGGATAATTATCCTCTCATACATGGACAGAAACAGTATATAATTCTCCTTATTTCTCCTATCATATACCATGTTTAATGTGGAGTTTTAACAGTATAATTATCCTATCATAATACGTGGACAGACCATACTAATTCTCCATGGTTATTGTGTAGTTTTAACAGAATAATTCTATATACACCATATGGGCAGATATAATAATTCTCCTATATATACCATGGTTTATGTGTAGTTTTCTCATCCAGGGGAATATCTGTGGCGGAGCCTCGCCGCCTCCCGGCGTCATGGCCGCGGCCGACGACGTGCTCGTGCCGCCGGAGGAGGAGGAGGCTCCGGGCGGTCCTCCCTCCTGCTTGTGGCCGACCTGGAGGTGCGCTGTCCGGCTTAGGGCCGCCGGGTTGCCGCCGCCGAGGTGGTGGTGGTTGTGGTGGTGGTCCTCGGGCTCCGACGAGCCGTCCTCCAGGTCGCTGAAGCCGGAGCGGGGCTGCCCTCCTCCCGGCGGGGCCGTGGCGCTGTGACCGGAGGACGGGGAGCTGAGGTTACCGTGTCCGGAGGAGGAGAGCGGGGAGGAGGACGCCTTCATGCCCGGCTCTCCTCCTCCTCCTCCCGGGGAGGACAGCAGGGACTCCGCGGCGGCGGCGGCCGAGGCGACGGAGCAGCTGCCGGGCGTCTGCTGCTGCTGCCTGGAGACAACGAAGCCCCGCTCCGGGACCTGCTGCACCGGGGTCGGTGATCCGTATCCCCGGGAGGAGTCTCCCCCTCCTCCGGTGAAGTGTGTCCCGGTGCCTCCGCCTCCTCCTCCTCCTCCTCCCCGGGCCCCTCCGCCGACAGTCAGGTCCATGCCGTTGTAGGTGTAGGCGGGGTAGGAGCCGGTGCTCCCCGCGGCGTGGTGGTTCTGGTGCATGCCGGGCTCCCCCCGGTACGAGGCGGCCCCGCCGCCGCCGTTCACCGCCCCGCCGCCGCCGCCGCTCGCCGTCGCTCCTCCATAATTTAGGAGTTGATAGTCGGGGCCGTTTGGGTAGCGCCCTGAGAAGGAGTTCACAAAGTAGGAGCTCATTTAAAAAGCGTGTTTTTAGGGGGGTTGGGGGGGGAAGCGGGAGCCGGCGGGAGTCGGAGGCACAGAGCGGTGGGCCGCGGACCGACCGACCGACCGACCGACCGTCCGGACGGAGGGTGATTTGTTGGGCTTTCTCCTCTCGGCTCGTTACGGTGCGGCGCGGCTACTTTCAACGATTTATGATGTATTAGTGAATTATTGCGGCGCACTTCAACTGTACACTATTTAGCTATGTACGCTGAGCCGACCGGCCAAATATGGGGGTGGGGTGGCCGTGCGCGCGCGCATAGCGTGCGTGTATCATAGGCTATAGTATATACACTGTGTGTGTGTGTGTGTGTGTGTGTGTGTGTGTGTGTGTGTGTGTGTGTGTGTGTGTGTGTGTGTGTGTGTGTGTGTGTGTGTGTGTGTGTGTGTGTGTGTGAGTGTGTGTGTGTGTGTGTGTGTGTGTGTGTTGGGGAGAGAGAGCGAGAGAGAGAGAGAGAGAGAGGGAGGGAGGGAGGAGTGAGGGGGGGGGGCAGTCACGTGCCTTTGTTGACCACTCGTAAATTGTCACAGATGACTTTTTGGAGAGAATCTAATTCATGTTTGGTTTGTAATGATGACGTAGTGGGCCGAACCGGGCCGAACCGAGGAGAGGGGGGGAGGGGGGGGGGGGGTAGTTGGTAAAGATGTTGGTTCGCCGACTCTCTCTCTCTCTCTCTCTCTCTCTCTCTCCCAGCTGTATGCGTTCAGAAGGTCTGAGAGCTGCAGCAGGCTGATGATGTCAGAGCGCCACCTACCGCGGACATAATTTATTGCACTCACCCGACACACACACACACACACACACACACACACACACACACACACACACACACACACACACACACACACACACACACACACACACACACACACACACACACACACACACACACACACACACACACACACACAGAGCTGAGGGAAACCAGTTGCTGTAAAACAGTTTGAAAGACATCAGGGTAAGATTCTTAACCCTTAAGGACTATAAAAAATGATCTCCTCTCCTCTCCTCTCCTCTCCTCTCCATATCATTTAAACACATGTGTTGACCTTTATGGGTTGAAATTGGAGCCTCTGACCATAAATTCACAACATTAATAACAGAATATGAATAGGCCCCTAAAGGCTGCTAAATGCTACGCTAACAGCCTGGTGGAGCTTATAGGATATTGTGTCTAGTAGTAGTAGTTATAGAGGCGGATATATTTTCTGTTCAATTTTTTAAATATATCATCTTAAAAAAAACTGTGAGCTGAAATAATCTGAAGCATGTTCAAATGAGTTAATAATCTGAAGCATGTTCATATGAGTTAATAATCTGAAGCATGTTCATATGAGTTAATAATCTGAAGCATGTTCATATGAGTTAATAATCTGAAGCATGTTCATATGAGTTAATAATCTGAAGCATGTTCATATGAGTTAATAATCTGAAGCATGTTCATATGAGTTAATAATCTGAAGCATGTTCATATGAGTTAATAATCTGAAGCATGTTCATATGAGTTAATAATCTGAAGCATGTAATATGAGTTTTGAAAGCAAAGGAAAAGAATACAGGTGGTATAAAGTCATGGTATAGAAAGTTCAACTTTATACTGACAGACCCAAACAGAACAGAAATCTGACATCAATTAAAACAAGAGCACCAATCACAAACACTCAATCAATGACCGACCAATCGACATGCAGTTACAACTAGGGTCGCCCTGATCGGATCGGGGAGCCAAAAAACGTGATCGGGACATCCCTATAGTATCAATATTATTTATATCCATATCATGATATTTGGCATAAACGTGTTCTATAAAATGTAAATATCGGATCTTGAAAAATCGGTATCGGCAGATGATCGGAATCAAATGATCGGAATCGCATCGGGAGCAAAAAAACGTGATTGGGACATCGCTACTAAGCCCCCCCCCCCCCCCCCCCCCCCCTCTCATCCCTACTTACAACAGTACACATGATTACCATGGAACTACACACTGCTGCACAGAATTGGACATAATTAAAGCAAGCTATAAGGTCATCATGACAACCTCATATTGTGGCTATTACAGTATAGTGTACTATAGTATAGTATTATTAATATTATTATGTTAAAAAATATATATATAGTGTATCCTGCTTTATGGTGCATCATAGTGTAAAATTAAAGTATTTTCTCATATACAACAAAACATTGCACATCCTTGTTACTCAATAAAGTGATGTAATGGTAAAACAAGCATCCTTATTGGTCCATAAAGTGACGTAATGGTGAAATAAGCATCCTTATTGGTCCATAAAGTGACGTAATGGTGAAATAAGCATTCTTATTGGTCCATAAAGTGACGTAATGGTGAAATAAGCATCCTTATTGGTCCATAAAGTGATGTAATGGTGGTAAAGGAGGTGATAATGTGTTGACTGTCTCCTCTCAGCAGCCGTTCAACACATTAAAGAGACATAATGTCAACACTATTATAAAAACATCCAGTATGATGATAATAATACCCTCCACGTGTCGCCAGAGGTTGATGTTTTTGGTCCAAATCAATAAAAACCAAACAAGTGAAGACATTATAGTTGTGATTGAACTCACATCATTTAGATAGGACGCTGTTTCTCAACCTGTGGGTCGGGGCCCCCAGGGGGTCCCCACATGAGTATTGTTGGGGGTCCCCAGATGACGGTTAAGTGACAATTAAAGGACTTTTCAGACCTTTTTTAATACCTATAATAAGTTTAAAAAAAAGTGGCCTATTGCATCAAACACTAGGCAATCAACTGCGCTATATGAAAAAACTGGTCAAACATTGGCCAAACTGTCAAATAATGCAAGACATTTCTGGAAAATAGCAGATCTACAAGCTCACAATGATTGTACACAATGCATTTCCAGGCATTGCGAGCTTACAGATCAGCTATTTTCACCATATTTATGTGTGGAACAGAGTTAAACTAAATGTAATGCCTCGACTCAAATATCATTGTTTTGGGCGGCGGCCTGAGAAGGTTGAGAACCACTAAGAACTACAATACCCAGTGGTCTGAGAAGGTTGAGAACCACTAAGAACTACAATACCCAGTGGTCTGAGAAGGTTGAGAACCACTAAGAACTACAATACCCAGTGGTCTGAGAAGGTTGAGAACCACTAAGAACTACAATACCCAGTGGTCTGAGAAGGTTGAGAACCACTAAGAACTACAATACCCAGTGGCCTGAGAAGGTTGAGAACCACTAAGAACTACAATACCCAGTGGTCTGAGAAGGTTGAGAACCACTAAGAACTACAATACCCAGTGGTCTGAGAAGGTTGAGAACCACTAAGAACTACAATACCCAGTGGCCTGAGAAGGTTGAGAACCACTAAGAACTACAATACCCAGTGGTCTGAGAAGGTTGATAACCACTAAGAACTACTATACCCAGTGGTCTGAGAAGGTTGAGAACCACTAAGAACTACAATACCCAGTGGTCTGAGAAGGTTGAGAACCACTAAGAACTACAATACCCAGTGGTCTGAGAAGGTTGAGAACCACTAAGAACTACAATACCCAGTGGCCTGAGAAGGTTGAGAACCACTAAGAACTACAATACCCAGTGGTCTGAGAAGGTTGAGAACCACTAAGAACTACAATACCCAGTGGTCTGAGAAGGTTGAGAACCACTAAGAACTACAATACCCAGTGGTCTGACAAGGTTGAGAACCACTAAGAACTACAATACCCAGTGGTCTGAGAAGGTTGAGAACACTAATAACTACAATACCCAGTGGTTATGTGTCTATATATATTTAATATCAACAAAACATTTACATCTAATTGAGTTATTTAAACTGTAGCCTAATTATGACTGTCCACACCTCGACAAATATCACTGTAGCCATATCAGTACACACACACGCATGCACGCACGCACACGCACGCACACATGCGCACACACCCACACGCACACACACGTGAACAATAGTCCTAATATTTGATCAATAACAGATAAGGAGGTGAGTGATCAAATAAGATCATTCGAGAGGATTTAAAAAAATATATATTGTTGAGAACATCAACAATATATATGTATGTTATGTAAGTATAGCGTTATGCACGCTCCACCAAACAGATGCTGCAGTTTGTTTACCGTGGTTGTCATGGTTACAGTGACATCATAACGCATCGTCATCGTACAGACTGTTGACAGACATGTGTCCTGACCTGATTGGACACCTGACAGCCAATCAGAATAACAATAATGGACGAGGAAATTAAGAAATGTGTATTTTTCCTTGATGTTCATATAAGCATGTAGCCTAAGTAGTGTGGATTATATCCTATACTTCTATAAACAGTAGGTTTACATTAGACTGAAGATTTAGTAACTATATCTTCACTATATTATAGTTTAATTTGTTTACCTGGCATCCTTTAGTTCCTATATTTAAATATACAGATTATTATTTTGTTTGTGGTGGTTTAGCTGTGATCCATATAGTTTACTGAGACGCTACACTGTCTCTCTGCATTCTATGATCCTATAGTTTACTGAGACGCTACACTGTCTCTCTGCATTCTATGATCCTATAGTTTACTGAGACGCTACACTGTCTCTCTGCATAGTTTACTGAGACGCTACACTGTCTCTCTGCATTCTATGATCCTATAGTTTACTGAGACGCTACACTGTCTCTCTGCATAGTTTACTGAGACGCTACACTGTCTCTCTGCATTCTATGATCCTATAGTTTACTGAGACGCTACACTGTCTCTCTGCATTCTATGATCCTATAGTTTACTGAGATGCTACACTGTCTCTCTGCATTCTATGATCCTATAGTTTACTGAGACGCTACACTGTCTCTCTGCATTCTATGATCCTATTGTTTACTGAGACGCTACACTGTCTCTCTGCATTCTATGATCCTATAGTTTACTGAGACGCTACACTGTCTCTCTGCATTCTATGATCCTATATAGTTTACTGAGACGCTACACTGTCTCTCTGCATTCTATGATCCTATAGTTTACTGAGACGCTACACTGTCTCTCTGCATTCTATGATCCTATAGTTTACTGAGACGCTACACTGTCTCTCTGCATTCTATGATCCTATAGTTTACTGAGACGCTACACTGTCTCTCTGCATTCTATGATCCTATAGTTTACTGAGACGCTACACTGTCTCTCTGCATTCTATGATCCTATAGTTTACTGAGACGCTACACTGTCTCTCTGCATTCTATGATCCTATAGTTTACTGAGACGCTACACTGTCTCTCTGCATTCTCTATGATCCTATAGTTTACTGAGACCCTACACTGTCTCTCTGCATTCTATGATCCTATAGTTTACTGAGACGCTACACTGTCTCTCTGCATTCTATGATCCTATAGTTTACTGAGACGCTACACTGTCTCTCTGCATTCTATGATCCTATAGTTTACTGAGACGCTACACTGTCTCTCTGCATTCTATGATCCTATAGTTTACTGAGACGCTACACTGTCTCTCTGCATTCTATGATCCTATAGTTTACTGAGACGTTACACTGACTCTCTGCATTCTATGATCCTATAGTTTACTGTCTCTCTGCATTCTATGATCCTATAGTTTACTGAGACGCTACACTGTCTCTCTGCATTCTATGATCCTATAGTTTACTGAGACGCTACACTGTCTCTCTGCATTCTATGATCCTATAGGTTACTGAGACGCTACACTGTCTCTCTGCATTCTATGATCCTATAGTTTACTGAGACGCTACACTGTCTCTCTGCATTCTATGATCCTATAGTTTACTGAGACGCTACACTGTCTCTCTGCATTCTATGATCCTATAGTTTACTGAGACGCTACACTGTCTCTCTGCATTCTATGATCCTATAGTTTACTGAGATGTATGAATGTAGGATTATTTCCCCAAAGCTTCCATATATGTCTGTATGTACTTACAGTGCAGAGGTTTTCAACCCTTTTCACATCATTTATTTATTCTGCATTTTGCACCAAGGAACCACCATTTTGATTACATCACTCAGACCCAAAACTTTAATATTCTGTTGTCATTGCATAAGATTTTGTCCAATAAGAGATAACAGGCAAACATTGATCAAAATAACAATCATCCTATACATTCTGTAATTGTGTAGACTTCTTGGAAATTAAGTAATGCACTTGTTCTCTCGAGAGCGTAAAATGAAACCAAATGGACCCGTACGGGTCTATTTGGTTTCATTTTACGCTCTCAAGAGTTAAGGATCTACAAGGGTCCATTTGGTTATACCCACTTGGTTATACCCCCCAGCTGGGACCACCTGGAACCTCCTCAAGGACCACTGGTGGTCCCCAGACCACTGGTTGAGAACCACTGATTCAGTATGTGTATGCACATAGTATTCATACATAATGTAAGTTCTATGGAAATAGGCCTACAGAATATCCTACATTCATACATACACACACATTGGACGCTATGGAAATATAGAATGCTACATTCATAGTAAATACTGGATATACGCGATATGGAAGCTATATGGAATTACACTGCTATACATTCATACTGGATACAGGCTTACAGTATAGAAACATTGCACTATATGTGGAAGCAGAATGCCACATTAGAATACGAGACTGCTCGCCCCTTTACCAACTCGCCCCCGAGATTTAAAAAAATGTAGTTAACAGTTAATTTAGTATTTCCCTCCCTCTCTGAAATCTGAAATGATCTTGTATACAGAGTTATTTGATTGCATAGTAGTCGATCTCTATACTCTGTAAAATTTAGAAAGAACAACATGACAGAGAGATGGTGACTGCTTCATTAAGTTAATTTAGGACCTTCTAGCAGTACATTTCATTTATTAAATCACATTTCTTCCATGTAGCCCATGTTTTGTAATGGCATCATCATGCTATTATGCCCGTGGATATACAGAGTGAACTTAACAATGATAAATTAATATGATAATACCTTTTAAATAATCACAAACATGAATGATGTTTGTTATTTAGGTAGAGTAGTGGGGCGAGATGGAAAAGGGGCGAGCGTACCTGTTACCCTACATTATACTGTATATAAAAGCTTTCTACGGAAATAATACTACATTCATACAATCTAAGGATGGAAAAACAGAATGCTATACATATAGCTTCAATATGTGTGTATGTATATAAGAACTAAGAATGCTTCCATATAGTGCAATATTATTATGTTTCTACAGTAAGCCTGTATCCAGCAGTGTGTGAATGTGTAGCATTATGTATTTATACTGTATAGATGCTGTATCCAGTGTGTGAATGTACAGCATTATGTATTTATACTGTATAGATGCTGTATCCAGTGTGTGAATGTGTAGCATTATGTATTTATACTGTATAGATGCTGTATCCAGTGTGTGAATGTACAGCATTATGTATTCATACTGTATAGATGCTGTATCCAGTGTGTGAATGTACAGCATTATGTATTTATACTGTATAGATGCTGTATCCAGTGTGTGAATGTACAGCATTATGTATTCATACTGTATAGATGCTGTATCCAGTGTGTGAATGTACAGCATTATGTATTCATACTGTATAGATGCTGTATCCAGTGTGTGAATGTACAGCATTATGTATTTATACTGTATAGATGCTGTATCCAGTGTGTGAATGTACAGCATTATGTATTTATACTGTATAGATGCTGTATCCAGTGTGTGAATGTGTAGCATTATGTATTTATACTGTATAGATGCTGTATCCAGTGTGTGAATGTACAGCATTATGTTTTTATACTGTATAGATGCTGTATCCAGTGTGTGAATGTGTAGCATTATGTATTTATACTGTATAGATGCTGTATCCAGTGTGTGAATGTGTAGCATTCTGTATTTATACTGTATAGATGCTGTATCCAGTGTGTGAATGTGTAGCATTCTGTATTTATACTGTATAGATGCTGTATCCAGTGTGTGAATGTACAGCATTATGTATTTATACTGTATAGATGCTGTATCCAGTGTGTGAATGTACAGCATTATGTATTTATACTGTATAGATGCTGTATCCAGTGTGTGAATGTGTAGCATTCTGTATTTATACTGTATAGATGCTGTATCCAGTGTGTGAATGTACAGCATTATGTATTTATACTGTATAGATGCTGTATCCAGTGTGTGAATGTGTAGCATTCTGTATTTATACTGTATAGATGCTGTATCCAGTGTGTGAATGTACAGCATTATGTATTTATACTGTATAGATGCTGTATCCAGTGTGTGAATGTACAGCATTATGTATTTATATACTGTATAGATGCTGTATCCAGTGTGTGAATGTACAGCATTATGTATTTATACTGTATAGATGCTGTATCCAGTGTGTGAATGTACAGCATTATGTATTTATACTGTATAGATGCTGTATCCAGTGTGTGAATGTGTAGCATTATGTATTTATACTGTATAGATGCTGTATCCAGTGTGTGAATGTACAGCATTATGTATTTATACTGTATAGATGCTGTATCCAGCAGTGTGTGAATGTGTAGCATTATGTATTTATACTGTATAGATGCTGTATCCAGTGTGTGAATGTGTAGCATTATGTATTTATACTGTATAGATGCTGTATCCAGTGTGTGAATGTGTAGCATTATGTATTTATACTGTATAGATGCTGTATCCAGTGTGTGAATGTGTAGCATTATGTATTTATACTGTATAGATGCTGTATCCAGTGTGTGAATGTGTAGCATTATGTATTTATACTGTATAGATGCTGTATCCAGTGTGTGAATGTGTAGCATTATGTATTTATACTGTATAGATGCTGTATCCAGTGTGTGAATGTGTAGCATTATGTATTTATACTGTATAGATGCTGTATCCAGTGTGTGAATGTGTAGCATTATGTATTTATACTGTATAGATGCTGTATGCAGTGTGTGAATGTGTAGCATTATGTATTTATACTGTATAGATGCTGTATCCAGTGTGTGAATGTGTAGCATTATGTATTTATACTGTATAGATGCTGTATCCAGTGTGTGAATGTGTAGCATTATGTATTTATACTGTATAGATGCTGTATCCAGTGTGTGAATGTGTAGCATTATGTATTTATACTGTATAGATGCTGTATCCAGTGTGTGAATGTACAGCATTATGTATTTATACTGTATAGATGCTGTATCCAGTGTGTGAATGTGTAGCATTATGTATTTATACTGTATAGATGCTGTATCCAGTGTGTGAATGTACAGCATTATGTATTTATACTGTATAGATGCTGTATCCAGCAGTGTGTGAATGTGTAGCATTATGTATTTATACTGTATAGATGCTGTATCCAGTGTGTGAATGTGTAGCATTATGTATTTATACTGTATAGATGCTGTATCCAGTGTGTGAATGTGTAGCATTATGTATTTATACTGTATAGATGCTGTATCCAGTGTGTGAATGTGTAGCATTATGTATTTATACTGTATAGATGCTGTATCCAGTGTGTGAATGTGTAGCATTATGTATTTATACTGTATAGATGCTGTATCCAGTGTGTGAATGTGTAGCATTATGTATTTATACTGTATAGATGCTGTATCCAGTGTGTGAATGTGTAGCATTATGTATTTATACTGTATAGATGCTGTATCCAGTGTGTGAATGTGTAGCATTATGTATTTATACTGTATAGATGCTGTATGCAGTGTGTGAATGTGTAGCATTATGTATTTATACTGTATAGATGCTGTATCCAGTGTGTGAATGTGTAGCATTATGTATTTATACTGTATAGATGCTGTATCCAGTGTGTGAATGTACAGCATTATGTATTTATACTGTATAGATGCTGTATCCAGTGTGTGAATGTGCAGCATTATGTATTTATACTGTATAGATGCTGTATCCAGTGTGTGAATGTACAGCATTATGTATTCATACTGTATAGATGCTGTATCCAGTGTGTGAATGTGTAGCATTATGTATTTATACTGTATAGATGCTGTATCCAGTGTGTGAATGTGCAGCATTATGTATTTATACTGTATAGATGCTGTATCCAGTGTGTGAATGTGTAGCATTATGTATTTATAC